>NC_080170.1:5092782-5240282 GCF_950295315.1 Erinaceus europaeus | reverse complement strand
CCAAGCTCGTGGTGGTAGCAATACAAATCTTTATTCATGTGGGCGCCCCAGAGGGGGGGGTCTAGGCACCTGGTTAAAACCATGTGGAGCCAAAAACCGAAATGGCTGGCATCTGCCTCCCCCTGCACGTCCCCCCTTCCCCCTTCCCCCGGGACCCGGAAGAGCCAAGCCTGCTTCACCATCCAGACATAGTTAGGAGAGGGGTGGAGAAAAATGGGAGGGGCTGGAAAAGTGGAACCTCCGCAGCATGCAGCACCTGTTGTTGCTAGGGATTCAACTGGCGGGAATTAGCAATACCCTGCGGGGACTTAGGAAGGAGGCCTCTAGTCATTTGTAAGACAAGGCAGGAGATTGATATGTACATAATAAAGGGACAGGCCATTAGTCACATGGAATGTAGGGTGCTTTGGAGGGGCAGGGAGAGGATGGATAGCCCCTCAAGTCAAACCCTGCCAAGCTCAACCACATGCTCACAATTTCCCAACAGCCAGGCCGGGTCTGGGTGCCATGCTTGTGGGCAACTTTGCTGTCACAGATGATGTGCATCTGCTCCTGCTAACCAGGAGAGGGGTGGGGGAGGCAGGGAAGCCTGAGAGGGTCTGCAGTAGCTGTTCTAGGAGCAGCAGCACCCCAAGAACTGAGACCCCCTCTCACCCCAATCGTTTCCCAGAAGCTATTTAATTTCAGCCAGAGCACTGCTCAGCTCTGGTGTATGGTGGTGCGGGGACCCCAGAGCCTCAGGCATGGACATCTGCTGTACCTACGGCCATGAACACTTCCCTCCCCAACTCCTTTGTCATCCCTGCCTGTGTCTCTAATAGAGGCTAGAGCTACTCCAGCAGGTTCTCTGTACTCCTTGACATGTTATGCTGGGGATCTGGGATGCCTTCTTTTCTCCTCAGTCGCCACCTTTCTGCTTCATGTCACTGTGATGGGGGAAGCAGGTCCTGGGGTGCGTTCATTCCCCCACAGCAAGGCAGGCCACAGCCACAGAACAGTGGGCAAGAGGACAGACTGACAGCCAGCCCCACAGATGCCTGGCAACTGAAGCCCAGGTTTGAGGCGGAGTCAGGGCTTTTGCTTCAGATGGCTTAGCACAGGGTGGACACCTCCTCCAAGTGAACAACATGGAGGACTTAAAGCAGGTGCCCGGCATGAGAATCCCATGTGCAAGGAGCTCTTCAGCACGGTGGGTCCCATTTCCTCCCTCTGCAGAGCCTGGAAAAATTCAGGGGGTGGTGGCCAGCTCAACTACTGACAACCCCAACAAAAGGGCCTCTTCCCTGGTTCTCCCATCAGTCATGGTAAACTCAGTCATTAACTGCCAGCCCCATCAAAGATGGAATGAGATGTACATGGAATCCCTTCCCGGCTCCTGACAGTGGGGTCCCCAGGGGCACCCCCTTTCTGGGGTGCTGGGCTGTCTCTCCAGGGGAAGTCCAGCTGCCTTGCTTGGGGCTGAAGTGTGTGCACACGTAGCTACACTGCCTCTACCCTAGAGGGCTCCTCTCTCTCTCTCTCTCACACACACACACACGCACACACACTCAGCTGCTCAGGACCAGAAGCCATGGACAGTGTGGAGGGTCCTTGCTGGCTCCTGCAGCCACTGCAGCCCTGTGCCCCCAGGGTCAGGGAAAGCTGCTGTCACTGTGTGTGGAGGACAGTCACCTCCCCAGCCAGGGGTGCCACAGGCCTGATGCCTGGGAGCAGAGGGACATGTGGGTGCAGCCCACCACCCTCAAAGCATCGACTCTCATCCTGCAGTTACTGACATGGGGTAGAGTCTGGGAAGGGTGGACACAGACATGGGCAGGAGTGGGGTGTGGGGATGGAGGCTGAGTGTGTGGGTGGGGGAGGCCAGAGCATGTATGTGAGGGGGCCCAGCCGTGACCCGGGGAGGCCAAGGTTCTCTTCTCTGAAGGAGGGAGTGTAATAACTAGGCCCATAAAGGCTACTGTAGCATGACAAGTTACAGTAATTAGGTTTCCAGGAGTCCGAATAAGGCCGTTAGCTAAGAGAGATTAAATAACTGCCCCCACATCACTGTTCCACTCACCCAAAGGAGGAGGGATGGTGGTGGCCAAGGGGACACCCATCGGTGGGCTCCTGAGGGGTGAGCATTGAGTGGAAGAGCAAAGAGCAAGAGAAAGAGAAGGAACCAGAACAGAGCGGGAAGGACAGAGCTGGTGTCGCTGGCTGGCCAGCTCAGGCATTCCCTGAAGAGCAAGCTTTCCAGAACAGACTCCTCTGGACTCTGAGCTGCCTCCCCTGGCTGCAAACACCAAAGGTCAAGGACATAGGTTTCCAAGGCAGAAAGTCAAGGTCTCCTGGACTGTGGAGAAATGAGACTATGAAACTTTCGATGTTCAAAGTCAGACTTTGCCAGACACACAAACAATCCTTTCTATTATTATTATAGTATCTTCATCATCATAATTATGATCACAGCTGTTACTTTAAGGGTGCCTGAAGCTAATGGGGTCACCTTACAACATGCAAGGACCCAGGCTCAAGCCTCCAGTCTCTCCCTGATGAGGGCAAGCTTCCTGAGCGGTGGAGCGGTATGGCAGGCGTCTCTTTCTGTCTCTCCCTTTCTTCTTGATCTCTCTCTGTTGCTAGCCAGTAAAATAAACTAACCGACACATAAATATAACGGGGAAGTTGGGCGGTGGTGCACCTGGTTGAGCTCACCTATCACCATGCACAAGGATTCTGGTTTGGGGGGGGCTTACTGAGCAGGTGCCTCTCTTTCTCTCTCAATCTCCTCTTCCCCCTTTCAATTTCTCTGTCTTATTAAAAAATAGAAAGGAAACAAAAAGGGAGGTGTGGCCACTTCGAGCAGTGGATTCATTGTGCCGGCACCACCACCAGCAATAACACTGGGGGCCATAAATCAATCAGTCAATCAACCAATCAACCAATAAGTACAGACAAAATAAAATAGGAACTAGTTGGGGTGACACCAAGAGCTAATAGGAAGTCTGCAGGCTCTGGATTTGCACAACCAGGGAGTGCATCCCGGCACCTGACGTGCTGTAGGGTCACACTGGGGAAGTGACAGGCTCTCACTTGGTGGCGTCTCACGTGAATCGAGGCAATTCTGGGGCCCAGGAGGTGGTGCAGTGGCAGAGCAAAGGGCTTGAAGCATGAGGTCCTGCGTTTGATTCCTGGCACATAGATGCCAGAGTGATGTTCTGGTCTCTCTCACTAGTGAGTAAAAGCGTCTGAAAACAGAGCCATAGGGAGGCTTCTGCTCTAACTCCTGGGCTCATGTGAGAGGCCGGGTGAGCCGGTACACGTGAAAATGCCATCCAGTGAGTGGTCAGCCCTGGAGTTACTGGCGGAAGGCGGGAACCACACCTTCTTTGTAGTTTACTGCAGCTCCTCGCCCAGTCGAGTGCCTGGCTCCTTTCTGGTATCTGACAAGTGAAAGAGCTCTTGTGATTACACAGTAAGTGGGGCGCTGGGGCCCCTCCACTTCCCTTCATGAGGGGGAGGGAGGCCCCTGGGAATGAGCCTCTCCTCTCCTGGAGCATTTCTGCTCAGGTTGACCTGTAGGTCACTGCTCAGATATAAAAATGCTTTAGAAAAATTGCCACTTTCCAAGTCTGAAAAAGGAAGCCAGTCACCCAATCAGTATAATTAAAACCAATTTCTTTCCACGATTCTCTAATAGACTCAAACCCATTTGGGTTCAACAATAATAGCAAACAGCAATAACAAGAGAAGGCTGTCAAGGTTCCTGATCCCCGAGAGCTGGTTAGATTACAGGGGACAGGGGACGGCCTCCCCCCATTTGCACAGGGTAGCCCCCACAACAGGAAAATCTGCTTTGTTGCCCTCTTCAAATGTACACTCGCACGAAAGCCACGCACAGCGGGACAGCTGGCCCTGAGACAGGGCCCCGCCTGCCTGCCCTCTGCCTGGAGGCACCGTGAACTCTCCATGCCTTAACCCTGACACCCTGTGGTATGACACGACATTTTTCAAGGCAGAATCTTTATATAGTTTTTTTTTTTTATTATTCCGTGAGATGACACACTGCTGTGCATGGCAAGCAGGGTTGCTGGGGTCACTCATGAGACCTGGAATTTTGGGAGCAGACCTATTTTGGGGGGTCTCAGGATGAGGTCAGGCATCTTCACCCTGACTCCCCTGGAGCTATCAACTAGCTGACTTTGAGTTGATTGCTAAGATTCTTGAAAGAGTAGAGAACAAAACACAAAGACTTCTAGCTTTGACCTTGAAGTCACATTACACCAGAAGAGGGGAGTAGAAACAGATTTTCCAAGCCAAACATTGTGTCTGTTCAGGGGAGGTGGAGGCAGGTGGGGGCCAGTTCTGCCCTGTCCACTGGCAGTCCCTTTACAGCTGAAGGCTATGTCTTTTAAAAAATTATTTTTATTTTATGTATTCATTATCGTATAGAAACAGAGAGAAAAAATGAGAGGGGAGGGGAGGGGCTGATAGAGAGGGAGAGAGACAGAGACACTTGCAGCTCTACTCCACCACCTATAAAGCTTTCCCTCTGCAGGTAGGGACCAGGGGTTTGAATTTGGGTCCTTGCGCACGCCAGTGTGTGTGCTTAACCAGATGTGCCACCACCTGGTCCTTTTTTTTTAAAAAAAATTATTTTAAATTTATTTAGCCTTTTTAAAAAAAAATTTGGATAGGGACAGAGAAATCAAGAGGGGAGGGGGGAGAGACAGAGGGAGACCTGTAACACTGTTCACTACTTATGAAGCGCCACCTGCAGGTGGCAACTAGGAGCCTGAACCCAGGTCCTTGCGCACTGTCATGTGTGCACTTAACCAGGTGCGTGCCCCCCACCTGATCCCAACTGTGCTTTTTCTTCATGTCTTGCTTGCCCACCGTACTGTCTGGGTCTCCCTCGAGGAGAATCAACTTCTTCCCATGTCAAGGGAGAAAAATGCCCACACTCTGCAAAGTTTTTCTTCTTTAAATGACTAGGAAATCTTATTTATTTTTGATGGAGACAGAGAGAACTTGACAGGGAAGGGGAGCTAGAGACAGAGAGCTAAGAGAGACCCCTGACCCAAGAGCCCTGCAGCAAGTCACCAGGCTTTAAAGCACCCTGAACAAGCCTGCCTGCTGCCTGCCTAGATCTGGTGGACACTCAGGGCTGGAGGTTGTCAGGACTGTGGCCCCAGCTGTGTGTACAGTCGGGCCACATGAGCAGGCAGGGCTAGGTAGCACAGGCAGTCCCGTCCTCCAGGCCCTGCCCCTATGCTCAGCCCAGCCTGTGGCTGGCAGCGCCTTGCCTGCTTCTGAGCGTCTTCTATGCCTGGGTGAGGCTTTCTCAAAATGCAGATAAAAGCTAAGCTGTCACCCTCATCTGCCTTCAGTCCCCGGCATGCCTGTCATTGTCCTCTTCATGTCCTGACTGCACAGGGACAAGCCCAGACTTGGGGACAGAATGCCGCCCGTCAGGGCAGTGGCACTTACACCAGAAGGCAGGCGCCGCCTGGGGCAGTTTCTTTGCAAGTGGCACAATTAAAAGGAAGCCGAAGTCCAGGAGGCTGCAGTGCAGACTGGAGTCTGGATCCCAGCTGTGCCCTTCTCACTCTGGGGCTGGGCTTGGGGCTGGGCAGAACTTGCCCTCCTGGGAGGACCAGGAAAGAGGTGGAGAGGGCAAGGCAGGATGGAGGAAGGAGGAAGGCGATGGATGGTCTGGTGGGAATGTGGAAGGCCAGGCAGAACCAGGGTTAAGGGGTTTCCATGACTGGGTACTTTGGGGCGAAGGACTTGCTTCACTGACATGGGACCTGGAGAAAGGGCCCGGGAGTGTGTCCCGGGGATGCCTGTGGGTCCAGGGAGCAGGGCACACACCTGACACAAAGCAGGCCTTTCACAGGTACAGGCTCCCACTCTGAGGGGCTGGCTACTAAGGTCCCAGGGACTGCCTGCATCTGTCACCTTTCGCCCTCCTCCTCCCTCCCTCCCTCCCTCTCTTCCATCCTTCCTCCCCAAATCTACCTCTCTGTTACCCGAAGTGCACTCCTGGCTCTTGTCTTTCTGGGTGTTAACCAAAGTCTGCGGGCTTCCTTGTGATCCGTGTGGCCCTTGCACCTTCACAGATGGTGGGGGGACTTGCTCCTCCTGCACTTCATACCTGGAGAGTGCTGAGCCCCTCACAGGCTCAGGTGGACAATGAAGGCGCCCCGGATTCCTAAGAGGCATGGGGGGGGGGGGCGCTCTGGTGGGCCAGGCCTGGCCTGGCTGCTGAGTTGTTGAGAGAAGTGTAAGGCCAGAAGCTAGGGCCCAGGGGCATGAACCCGGTGCTCCCACAGTGACTCCACTTTCTCTCACCACACTTGCCCGGGGGTAGAGCTGCTGCTGGTCTACAGTCCTCCAGTGCTGCTTAGCACCTCACCTCTTGGGAAAACAAAGTCCTCTCCAGTGTTTATCTAAAATCCAAAGCTGCCAGCTTAAGGGCTCTGACGTTACACCCATGAAGGAAATCCAGGCTATTAAAGAAGGCAGACTGAAATCCTACTGTAACATCCAAATGAGATGAAGCTCATTTAGCACATTCTATTAACATTCAGAATACACATTCTATATACCCTTTGATCTAGCGATGCCACTTCCAGGAGTTTAACTTATGAACAGAATCATGTAAGTACATAAAGAAACGCACACACACAACATTCTGCATCACAGCTTTGTCTGTCATGGCTGAGCAATCTGAATGTCCACCCAGCAGTGATTGGCTAAATCAGTCACAGTGGTGGGGAGGAGAGCTAAGTGGACAGGAAGAGAATTAGGTGGGTCCACATGACATTACCTGAGATGCTCGCCACCATATCTCAAGGGGTTAAGCAAAGGAAGTTGCCAGGTAGCATACATAATAGATACCACTGATATTAAACGTAAAAAAAAATTCTTCCCAGACACCCATAAACAGTTCTGGAAACATAAAGTAATAATCCTACAAGTGAAATTTCCTGGAGAATAGGAATGCGGAGGCAGGAAATGTTACTTTTCACTGTCATATTTCTTTCTAAAAGAAGGCTTATTGATTTATGCACACAAGAGTGACACAGAGGAGGAGCAAACCAGAGCACACTCTGGCGCAGGTGATGCTGGGGACTTTGCTTGGGGCTTCTTGCTCTCAAGGCCAATACTCTAGCTGCTGTGCCACCTCCCAGCTGGCACTCTCCACTACTGTTTTTATAAAAGTTGAATATTTTCATTTATTTTTTAATTTTTAAACTTCTCTTTATTTATTGGATAGAGACAGCTAGAGATCAAAAGGGGAGAGTAGACAGAGAGGGAGAGAGATAGAGAGACACCTGCAGCCCTGCTTCACCACTCACAAAGCTTTCCCCCTGCATGTGGGGACTTGGGGCTCAAAGCTGGGTCTTTGCGCATGGTGACTCGTGCACTCAACCAGGTGCACCACTGCCCAGCCCCAGTGTTGAATATTTTTATAAAGAATGTATATATCTTGTACTAAATGACTCAAACAACCAAACCTGTTGCAATATGAGCTTGAAGTTTAAGTCTTAAATTCTAGACCGTCCTTTTGCAGAATGAAAAGTAGTTCAACAATTCTGTGCTGGGTTAACTGGGAGTGAAGTTCCCTAAGTGTGCAGGGAAGGGGAGTGTGAGGAGCTGAAACATGACACCTTCAATGCCACCCCACCACTCTGAGGGGACTCTACTGGGCCTTACTGCCCCTTTCCTGTGTGGAAGTCTGACACTGGGCTATGGGCTGACCTCAGCCTGGCTCCACAGAGACAGTTCTGTCTCTGTTCTGCCAAAGGTGTTGCCCTTCTGTGAAATGACCAGGCCAGCCTAAACTCTGTTAACCTTGACTTTCTCTGGTCTGCTTTCTGATGAGGTGGTCAGAAACAAGAAAACTACTTCTTAAAAGTGAGCTCATACTTACTTCTGTGTGCCCCTAACTAGATCTCTCCCTCTCCTTGTCCCTCATCTCTCTCTCTCTCTCTCTCTCTCTCTCTCTCTCTCTCTCTCACACACACACACACACACACACACACACACACACACACACTACGCGTAAAATAATCCTTTTGGCTTGAACTCTGAGATAACTCTCTCCACATTCATTTTTCTTTCTTTTTCCTACACACAATGGCACTGTGTTCGGGACTCATATTAGAGGCAGGTCACGAGGAGCTTCCCATCTCAACACTGCTTTCCTATTTCCAGAAAAGACCACCAGGGTAGAAGTGCAGAAAACATAAGTTTAATCCCATGCATACTGCACTTAACATTAAACCTGGTTCTCACCCCCAGGCCACACCTGGTTTCAATGACTAGGTACCTTCTTCCTTATTGCATTGAGACTTGCTGTATTTGGCCAGATACACTAATTCACAGTATTTACACAGAAACAGGCATACTAGTGGATTCTAGGCCAGGTTACATTTTGGGATGAAACACTTCGGCTAATCCAAGGGAGAATGCCTCTGACGTTACCTACTCTGGGGGTCATTTTGGGGTTTCTTGCTCCTGCACAGGCTCTAAGATTCATCACTAAAGAAAAGAGGCATTGCTGAAAATAAACATTTGATGCATGGAGTTGAGGGTCTCATCTTTGCGCTTTTATTACAAAGTAAAAGGCAGCAGCTAGGGAGGTGGCCAGGCAGTGAGGTTTGGTACTTGGATGTGAGAAGTCCCAAGCTTAATAATCCCTAGCATCACATATACTAGAGCTGAGCAGTGCTCTGGTCTCTCTCATTAGTTAAATAAATAAGTATACGTGTTTTTAAAAAGAAATCCAAATTCTCCAAAGCCATTCAACTCCATAAAAGTAAAACTGCTTCTTCAGCCATTTTCAGGAGATGGGAGTTACTCTGAGTTAACTTTCTCATCATGAGCCCTCGTAAAGAGCACTGGTTAGGAAGACAATAAATGAGCATGTTTTAATTAGAAAATGTGGAGTCCAAGCACTTTTGCAGGGCAGATGATTGCTTGAGAGACACATCGAGAGACCAATAAAAGTTAAAACGCATTAAGTGGCCGTGCTGAACTTCAAGGTAAAGTCGTGGGACGTTTGGGAAGTGAACCAGGGCAGGGACGGACTGCAGGGTCCTGCAAGCAGCCCCTGGAATGGATTCGTCCCAGCTGCAGCCTCCTTCGGAGCTCAGAAAGTGAGATGACCCAGCGCCCTGGTCTGGGCTGTGCGCGCCCAGAGGAGATGGTCTGTAGCCGGGAGACTTAGTTAGGCTGGGCCTGGGCCTGCTTTGAGTCTGCTTTCTGCGTCTTTGTCTTCCAGGTGGCCATTGTGTGAGTCTTTTCCTAGCCTGTGGCCACTATGGCCACGGCCACCTCCTCTGCTATTTGGCTCCACGTTGGCATAAGATTCAGGTCTAGCCAATCAACACAAAGCGTTGGCTAGCCCTCGGGGATTGGTTCTCCCATGGGACATGTGACCCCAGTTTAGTCCAATGAAACTGTCAAGGAAGTGGTGCTGAGATCTCAGGAGGAAGTCCTTTCTCTACTGGGTCCTCAGCTCCGACAACAGGGATGTGACCTCCATATGACCTCTATAGAAATCTCACGGAGATGTCGGAAGGCAGAGAAGCAAGTCCAAGACCCAATTCTGCTGTCTGGGCTTTTTTTTTTGTTCTTAATATTTTAAGACTTTATAAATTCATTTTAAAATGAATATTTTGGGTTGTGAAGATGGCATAATGGTTATTCAAAAAGACTTTTCATGCCTGCTGCTCTAAGGCCCCAGACTCGATCCCCAGCACTACCTGCCAGTGCTGAGCAGGGCTCTGGTGTGTCTCCCCTACCCTTTCACTAAAATAAAATATCTTTAAAAAGCTGATACTGGAGGGGAGTCTGCGGTAGCGTGGGTTAAGTGCACGTGGCACAAAGCGCAAGGACCGGCGTCAGGATCCCGGTTCGAGCCCCTGGCTCCCCACCTGCAGGGGAGTCGCCTCACAGGCGGTGAAGCAGGTCTGCAGGTGTCTGTCTTTCTCTCCCCCTCTCTCTGTCTTCCCCTCCTCTCTCCATTTCTCTCTGTCCTGTCCAACAATGACGACATCAATAACAACAATAACTACGACAACTATAAAAAAATTAATACTGGAGACCAGAACATCACTTCAGCCGGATATCAAACTCAGGCATGCAAGTCGCGTGTTCTACCATTCTACCACTCCTAAGCCAGCCTTGGTTGAGGAGCTGGAGAACATGGCTCTTGCCTTCCCTTGCCTTTCTCCTTGGACTGGAGGGCCCCAGCAGACCTACGGACAGGAGCTTAGGCGGAGTTCAGGACACCCATGAATTCTGTGGGCATAGGGCATCTATCCATCCTCAGAGGGATTTCACATTTATGCCCTCATTTTCCTGAACTGCAGAGGCTGGGGGGAGGGAGGGGTCCCCAGTGTCCAGCCACTTTCTGATTTCTTAGCCCACATCACCGGACACAGAAGAGAGGACTTGGGCTGTTAAGAGATTGGAAATCACCAAGATTATGCTGTCCACTGAAAAGCTTTATCCACACAATTCCCATCATTGGCTGTCTCGGTGGGGTTTTGAATCCATCTGTCCAAATGATTAAAAAAGAGTGTTTGCAGTCGTCACCTCTTGGGCATGCAACCGTGTCTAGGAGAAGCACCGAGGGGTGAACCCAGTGGGCTTCTGAGGCCATGGCGTTATTGGAGTGCAGGACAGTCTCACACCATCTTCCAGAGAAAAGTCTGCACATTTTCTGTTGACCCAGAAGCCAAGCTATCCTGATGGCAGCAGCCAGAGGCATTTCCTCCCACATTCGAGGCAAGCCATCTGCTTTGACCAGGAGTTTTAAGCACCAGATCAGGAGGGTGACCCTTGTATGGTGTTTATAGTCAGGACCACTGAAAACGAAGACACCCAGAAAAGCCCCCTATTGTCTGGTGGACTTTGGAGGGGAGAAGAACCTAGCTGAGTAAAAGTTTCCTAAACACCCTTTATCATCTGAAGGCTGCAGCCCTGGCTGTGGACTCGCAGTTCTGGGACAGAAGGTCCCCGCTCACAAAGGCTGGCGAGACCGAGACTAATAAATCAAAGGGACCTTCAGAGAAGTTCCCGGGGCCTGCTTTCCCTGCCTGGGAGAACCCAAATGCCTTATCTGGCTGCACTGAAAAGGAGAAAATAATAATAAAGGATCTTTGGAAGCCAGAATTAGAAAGAGACTTCTTTATCAAGTCTCTCCCTGTCGGAGCCCAATAAAAATGCCTTCTGGGAAGGCTTCAGGAAATGCCCCGAGGGACTGACAGTTGAAATTAGCTGAATGGGTGAGAGCGCCCAGAAGAGACAAAAATAGTTGGCTTTTTTCAACTGTGAATTTAACCCTCCAGTCTCCCACCTTTAGACTCAGGTAGAGTCTCGAGCATACAAGGTACGGCCGCCAGGTGGCAGTGGTCTATAATCGGGTCCCCAGGGCCCAGGCGGCAAAGGGACCAGAGTTTTTTTTTTTTTTTTTATAAAAGTTCTGTCTACCTGGAGGCTTACCTGTGGGAACTCACAAGTTAGAAGTTCACTTCCCTGGAGCGCTAATAAGCGTAACAGGGCTTTAATTTCCCAGTGCCCTGTGCTCCCTGAAGGAGGGCCGCCTGTCTGCAGAGAACCGCCTTTGTGGGTGCTTCCTCGAGCAGGCTGAGTGGTCTCTGGCAAAGTGGAAGCTTTTTTTTTTCTTAACACACCTGGCGACTTGCACCGTGCTGCAACACTTTCTTATCTTTTTAAGAATATGTATTTATTTGCTAGAGGCAGAAATCGACAGGGATATGGGCATAAGGGGGGAGGGAACTTGCTGCACTGCTGTGACACTTGTGAAGCTGCCCCCCCCCCCCACCCCAGCTGGGCTTTTCCTGGCACAGAGGCTGCCTTGGCCCCAGCCAGATTTGTGGGCTGTTCCACAAGGAGGAGCACTGCTGGCTTCTTCTGGCCCCAGAGGCCCTGTCACCTGAGAGGGGAGATGGAGAGGCTTGGAGGCAGGTCAACTGGTTCAAAACCCACCTCTGCCTCTTGCTTACTGCAGATGTGGAGACAGCCAGCGCCAACTCCGAGCCCAGTCCCCTTTGCTTATTCACTTTAAAGGTTTTCTGATTTATTCATCTGTGTATGGGATCTAGAACTGAAGGCGCTGGGGACTGAACCTGGGGAGCTCAAATACTGAATTATCTCTCTCCTTTAAGCAGTCAATTCTTACTTATTTAACTTTATAAGGCAGTTTCCCTTTACCTAAAGTACCACCAGCAAAGTTCTGTTCCCTTCCCTTCTTAATAATAACCTTGGTTCTCATGCAGTTTTTTTTTTTTTTTTTTGCCTTCAGGGTTATTGCTGGGGCTCAGTGCCTGCACTATGTGTTCACTGCTCCTGGAGGTTATCCCCTCCCCCTATTTATTGCATAGGACAGAGAGAAAGAGTATAGACACCTGCAGACCTGCTTCACCACTTGTGAATCAATCCTCCTGCAGATGGAGATCTGGGAGCCCGGACCAGGATCCTTGAGCAGGTCCTTGCACTTCAAACTTTATAAACTTAACCCTGTGTGCCACTGTCTGGGCCTCGTTCTCATACAGTTTTAAGAGACAGTTCAGCTACTGACCCTTCCCTTCTTTCCCCCCTCCCTCCCTCCCTCCCTCTCTCTCTCTCTCTCTTTCTTTCTTTCTTTCTTTCTTTCTTTCTCTCTTTCTTCGTTTCTGTGTTAGTTTTTAAGTTGAGGATTCTACTTCAGCTACAGATGATGCTATTAATATCTAAATGACCCATGGCAGAGAAAAGGTTCCCCACTCACCCCTGACTGAAAGCAAGGGTGGTATAATATACCCAGCGGGAGGGGACAGGGCTGAGCGGGGCCATAGCTGGTTCTGCTGGTACATGTCACTAAGCAGTCCTCTTTGGTGTGACTCGGTAGGGTCCTTTGGGTGTCTGGAATGCTGTAGCCATTAATTTAGATGGAATAATTTTTGAACATTTCCAAACAAATTAAAAATATCCCATACCAGAATTGGAGAGAAATAACTCACCTGGAAGGGAGGATGCCCAGGTTCAAGTGCCAGCACTTCTTGAGAGAGCTTCCCCCTGGCCTTGGGGGAAGCTCCAGTGCTGTCCTCTCTCCTCTCTCTCTCTCTCTCTAGCTCTATATCCAAATAAAAAACCAGCTCTGGAGCAGTGAAACTATGTGTGCACTGAGGTGTGGGCCCTGCAATAATCACATTAAAAACAAGACAAGACAAGACAAATAAGAAACATACCCGCCCAGAACTTTGAGCTTCCTGCTCCTGGGGCAAACCTGTATTAGGATGAAACGCCAGGCAGACATATATGACCCTGCAGAATAACCGTTAAATTGAACACAGTTTCTGGGGAACTATTTTTTGGAGGGAAAAATCAATTGCTGAGAGCTCTGGTTACACTAAGTAGGCTGTTTATTGGTGAATGGATGCATTTCTCAATTACATCTATTATCCTAGGATCAGATAAGGCTGTTCAGCAGAAGCTACACTTCATTCTCTAGTTGAATCATGTCAGTATCGTACTCACCTCAAACCGAACCCATGATCTCTGCAACAAAGCCCTTTCCTTCTCTGAGCAGTGGCCGGCAAGCCAGCCTTCTAGGCCACAGGCTGTATCTCTCCTCTCTGTACCATGCCACCCTGTTCCTACTGCTTCTTCACAGTGTGCCCACATGGGTGGACGTGCCTCTCTCTTCTTGCCCCTCGGCTGCTGACACCCTTGCAGGAGTCACCCCCCTTTGCCTCCTGCAGTGGCCGTTCTACACACAGAGCTGTCCTCTGCCGGCCCCTGTCAAGGTCACCACGACACCACGTGCATGCTTACTGAAGGAGCTCCACTGGGCTGTTCTTGTCCTTGGCCTTGAGACCCAGACCCCCACCCAGGCAGCGGCCTTGCACTCCAGCCCCAGCTCCTGTAGGCTGCCTTCCCTGCCTGGCACCTCGGGCCTTCTCTCTGCAGCACCTCGGGGTCTTTTACCCTCTTGAATGCTCTTTGAGGCCGTGGATGCCTGTCCCCCTCGGTCGAGTCCTCCTGAGCCTGAGGCTGGCTCTGCCGTAGCTGGTACCGCAACCACTGCCTGCTCTGTCTGAGTGTACCCGGAGCCTGGACACCATCAGGGCCAGGGCTCTGCCTGTCTTGTTCCCTGACGAGTTTCAATATCTGGCTCCTGGCAGCGGCTCAGAGACAGCTCCTCAGCCAGCAAGGGGCGGCTCGTGGCTGGCCACCCAGCCGTGTGTGTAGGGGACCCTCGGGTGTCCACCTTGCCCTGCAAGACCCTCCTCCCTCCCACTTGGGGATGCTGTGTCTTTGCAGAGGAGGTGGTGACAGCTCCCTCCTGCCTCACCAGAGCCTCTTGGGTTTGTGTGAGGAAGCACACACAGGCACAGGGGCAGCACAGACCAAGTGGGCAGCCAGCAGGAGGCACACGCTGAGGGAGGGTGGCTACCTTTTTCTCTCCCCGTGACAATTCCTGCCTGTCCTATCCTGTCTCTTTCTCTAGCTCCTCCTCCTTTCTCTAGACTCTGCTCCAGGAGCTTTATCTCCACAAAGAACTTTTCAAATAATACCTGTCGATGGAAAAAGGGGAAGGGGACGGCAGTCAGCCCTGTGGCATTTTGTGAACGGGGGTGGGGGGCAGGGGGCAGGGGGCAGGGAGTTCCTGTCCCGTCCTGGTCCTGCCTTAAAGGCCTTCTTCAGTGATGGCAGCACCCAGCCAGCCGGCAGCCTGGAAGCCATCCAGCAGAGCGATGCTAGCAGGTGAGGCACTAGTGAGGTGCAGGTGCCGTGATGCACCCGTGATTTCTTTTTTTTTTTTTTTTTAAATTTTTTTATTAATTTTTTTATTTTTGAGAGAGATGCAGAGAGAGACACACACAGAGAAACAAACACCAGAGTACTGCTCAGCTCTGGCTTATGGTGGTGTAGGGGATTGAACCTGGGACTTAGGAGCCTCAGGCATGAGAGTCTGTTTGCATAACCATTATGCTGTCACCCCCACCCGCACCCGTGATTTCTGACACAGGCACATGGCTCCTCCTGACGCTACCCATTCGAGCTGTAGAGAGCAAGACAGAGGCTTCCTTTATGAGGACCGATCATAAAGTGGCAGTTCTTAAAAGAGATCCAAAAGACCAATAAACATATGAAAAAATGCTCCAGGTCATTGTCAGAGGAATGCAAACAAAGACAACAGTGACATACCACTTCACTCCTGTGACAATGCAAGGGATCCTGGAAAGGTAACGGCAGCAAATGCTGGAGAGGCTGTGGGGTCAAAGGAGCCTCTTGCACTGCTGGTGGGAATGTCAATGGGTCTAACCCCTGTGGAGAGCAGTCTGGAGAACTCTCAGAAGGCTAGAAATGGACCTACTCTATGACCCTGCAATTCCTCTCCTGGGGATAGATCCTAAGGACCCCAACACACCCATCCAAAAAGATCTGTGTGCACATATGTTCTTAGCAGCACAATTTGTAATAGCCAAAACCTGGAAGCAACCCAGGTGTCCAACAACAGATGAGTGGCTGAGCAAGTTGTGGTCTATATACACAATGGAATACTAATCAGCTATTACTTAGCTATTAATAATAGCTACTACTCAGCTATTATGCTGACTTCGCCTTCTTCACCTCATCTTGAAACCCAAGTTCAAGCTGCAAAGACACCGAAAGTACAGCAGGTGAGAAGGAACAGCCAGTGCCCCGGCTTGAGGAAGTGGTTCCAGCTGCCACAGAACACTCACTGTCAGTCACCAGCAAGACTATGGGGTGTAAGAATGTCCACAGCTGTGACCATGGACTGTGAGCTCAGACCAACAGGGGCACACAGGCAACACAGGCTCCTGTGCTAAATGTGCATAGACATGGGACTTGGGTCAGATCAATGGAGTAAGCAGCTAATTTTATTCATAGATTTACTTCAAGATTGGGAGCTCCTCTCTGCCCTAATCCAGCTTTCTAGCCCTGTTCTCAACTCTGACACCATCTTCCTAGACAATATTTTTGTCCATCTTCATGTTAGCTATCAAATTCAAGCAAAAACTATGAAAGTCATGAGCCCTTAGGAACATAGTTAAAATAGACTTCCTCATTCCTTTCCACCCTAAGATCCCTATTCTTATCTGCTCTATTCCTACCTTTTGGTTCCTGCTCACTAATCATTTTAGCTTGCTTTATATCTTACCGCTTTTCATCTTTGAAGTTGCAGATGCTACCATGATGCCAAGCTGATCTCCCTGGGCAGACGACATCCATGTGTCCCAGAACCTCCCCTCTCCAGAGCCCTGCCCCACTAGGGAAAGATAGAAACAGGCCGGGGGTGTGGAGCCACCTGTCAATGTCCATGTTCAGCAGAGAAGCAACTACAGAAGCCAGAACTCCCATCTTCTGTACCCCAAAAAGGATTATGGTCCATACTCCCAGTGGGGGAGAAATGTTAGGGGAAGATGGCCAGAGGACTCTGAACTCTAATTCCATCAAGGTCCAGAGAGAGAAGAGGAAAAAAGGAAGGACAAAGTAGCAATAGGTGTAGGTGTGACTTGGAGAGGAAGAGAAGACGGGACCAAGGGGAAAAAGGGCAGATATGTATTTATAAGAGTACTAGCCAGCCCCTATCTGTAACCTGCTACAGCTTCTAACGGAGGTGCTGGGGACACAGAACTCCATTGGTGCGAACAGTTCAGAATTATACTCCTGTTATCTTATAATTTTATAAATCAACATTAAATCACTATTAAAATTAAACTCAATAAACAAAGATTGTGGGGGTGTATTCCTGCCTGTCCTCAAATCCTAGTCCTTAAGCTTTACAAACCAAGAAGTACTGATTAAGAACCAGTCCCTCTCTCTATTCAGTCAAGTTGATTCTGGAGGAGACAATAAAATTAGGCAGCACACAGGCTGTGAGGACGTCCAGGAAGATGCCACAGGAACCCTCTGGGAGCCCTCGGTCGATGCCACCCCAGCCGTCAGGCCTGGCTGGTTCACTTCCGGAGGCGGGTATGGAGAGACCAGAGAAGGTGCGATGAGGGTGGACACAGGGCAGAGCAAAAGCGAGCTGGACCTCTGAGAGACCCTGAGGACACACTTTCCTCCCCCAAAGAGCAGCCTCTGCTTCCTGTCCTGATCCTCCCTGTCATCCCCAGGCCCGCGGCTGTGGTGTGTACTGGAGGGACCTGGAAAGGGTGGGGGGCTGCATGTGGGGGTGAAACAGAAAGTCAAATCATGCTTCTGTCAGTCTGAACTCAGGGATTGCTTCTCAGGGTCTCCCCAGCTCTTTGCCTGGGCAAGTCTTGGCATCTGACTTCCTGAGAGGCCTGGTCAGTGTTCAGCCATGGCCTTGAGTCCATACAGGTGGCCAGTGAGCCTCTGGGGAGGGACATGCTCAGGCTGCCAGCTGGGCACACGGGAGCTGTCTCAGAGTAAACAGGCGTCACGCCCACCTGACCCTCAGGTTGCCCACCCCAGGTGGGACACAGCACTCACCGGGTCTCCAGCGGTACGTTGCTGTTCAGCACCCAGCTGTCCTGCAGCTGCACAGACTCAGGCGTGGTGGCCAGGTCATTGGGCGCCGGGGCTGGGGCGTGGATCTGGCTGCGCCGGTTGGTGAGTGAGTTCCTGTTGAGGGAGTTGGCAGACGAGTGGTGGTGGGACAGCGTGTGGTTGTGGGGGGGCGGCAGCGGGGGCCTCAGCGTGGACTGGCTGTGGTGGTTGGGCGGGCCTGCGGAGGAGGAGGGAGACAGGGCGTTAAGAGGAGCTGCCTGCGGCCAGGGGGAACCCGTGGGCAGTCTCCATGGCAGGGGAGCGCAGTCACCTCTCGGGGCTGGGGTCACTGGCTTGGCTTTGCCTTTCTCCAGCGGCCTCGGGTGAGGGTTGAGAAGGCAGATTAGCACTGCCGGCCCAGCGGGACCACCTACAGCACAGGCCCAGCATGGGTAGCCTTATGTCTGGGAAGCTGGGACCTGGCCTCCATGCTGTAGCAGAGAGGTGTGAGCGCCCTGAGCCAGGTGGAGGCATAGGTGAACCTCAGGAACCCACAGGAGCCTGGGGAGGATAGTGGGAGGTGGCACCCCACCCCCGATCCAGGGGGCACCCCTCCTGCAGCTCCGGGCTCCAGTGGGAGAGAAGGGACAGGAGAGCCCAGGGAAGCCACAGCTTCTCATTTTTCTAGACAACATGAAGGTGTAGATGTTTAGATATGACACCCCCCTGCTTTTTTATTTGCATAAACCAAATATGGAGGTCTGCACAGGTGTCCCCCTGCAGGGGACAGGACATCTGCTACCCCAAAAACATGCCTTTGGAGAAAGGTCTAGGTCAAGGGCAGGACCCCCAAGGCAGAATGGGGAGGTCTTCACACACAAAGGTCTCCCCTGCATGGCATCTGGGGCCCACGTAGCCCCCCCTCTGTAGGAAAATTGTGAGGATATGGTGGAGCGTGGTGGGACCTCCCATTGAAAGATGGGTGCCTGAGGTCCACAGTCACCCTATTAGTCTCTCTCTACCAGAGATTAAACATGGGAGAAAATGGCCTTCAGGTTTCAGTTCACCTGTCAGTCTTTCAACCTCACAAGACCCTGCTCCCCCTGACACATAGCTTGCTTCCTTGATCACAAACCAGATGGTTTGCTTATTCAGAGGTTACCAGAAGTTCACTTTACTTGACCACATGTGATCCATATATCATTGTTTTGCTCTGTCAAATAATAATAGTAAGGTCCCCTCCCTAATCTCCTCCGTCCCCTCTGGTCCTTTAATCTTGTGTGATCTCTCGTCTCTCTGCCCTTAACACCCCTATTTGTCTACTGGTTATTGATAACTCTATTTCCTCGTTCCTCAGACCAATGAAACCCCTTACCCAACAAGTCACTAATCAAACCTGACCTTTTCTCAACTCCTAACAATTTCCTTGTTCTTTAGATCTAGATCACTCACTAGAGAAAGTCCTGACCCTCTTCAAACCCCTTACTGTTGCTATGGTATGGACCATTTGCTTCCTCCTACACCCCTTAAAAATTCTGCTTTGCTGTTCAATAAACGGATTGTTATCAGAAACAATTCCCTGGGTCAATTCTTGTCGTGACTTTAGCTACGGAAACAGAAGGAGTCCCATACGGCTCGACCCCTGCTGCCTCGGGTGACATTCTCCTGAACCCCTGCATCTGGAGTGCCACAGAGCGGGCTAGCCAGGAGTCTGTGCCCGAGAAGAGGCCTCCCCACAAGAAGTGTGGCAGCCCTCCTCAGCTGGCCAGGAGAAGGCATGAATCTGCATCACCTTCAGGAAACTGACTCTGCCTGAACTGAGGATACCTAGACAGCTGCACTCTGGGGTGTCGTCCTCAGCTTTCTGGGCCTGCCCCTCCCTGGGGGGACTCCCCTCTTGGCCTCTGTTCCTATCCACCTTTATGGTGCCTGATGCCTCCTTGTCCTGCCTGAGAGGACCTTGAGGGGTCAGGGCAATGGACACTGCATCCTGATTGTGTAATTAATAGGAAAGCTATCAAGGGAGTGGATGGGATATGGAGTTCTGGGATATGGAGTGGGAACTGTGTGGCGTTGTACCCCTCTCATCCTATGGTTTTGTCAGTGTTTCCTTTTTATAAATAAAAAAAAATCCTAAAATAAAGTGTTTTAAAATAATTTTAAAAAATACACAAGCAGGGGCCAGGTGTAGTGTATCTGGTGGAACAGCCATGCTATCATGCACAAGGGTCTGGGTTCAAGCCCCCCAGTCCCCACGTGCAGGGGGAAATCTTTACAAGTGGTGAAGCAGGGACACAGCTCTCCCTCCCTCCCTCCCTCCCTCCCTCCTTCCCTCTTTCCCTCCATCTTCTGCTTCTTTCTTGATTTCTCTCCATCTCTATCCAAAATAAAAAAAATACTAAAAAATGATACATATATATGACATCTTGTGAGCCTTATTAGATAAGCCAGCTGAGAGTGTCTCCCTGAGGACTTGGGCCTCAGGGTGCAAGGTCAGGGTTGATGAGCTTAAGGCTTAGCACGTTGCACCCTGCCTTCTGGTCTTGTGACACTTCCTGCAGCAGAGCTAGGTGTAGGCAACTAGGTCACAGACCACTGTCCCACAGGCCCCTCCCGTCAGTCACAGGACACCCAGCACAGAAAAAAATGGAGCTCCCTGTGCTATACGTGAGCCGCTGAAGTGGTTTTCATGGTGGCTGAAATCTGACTTTTAACTCCTGTCGCTTGAGGAAGTTTGCTTCCCATAGCCTCCAGCCAGGCCTGGCAGCTCCCCAGGCCAGCAACCTCTGGCCTTGTCATCTCAGTCCCTGCCAGCACTGGACCACAGCCACTGTGTGTTGGCTTGACAGGGTTGGTGCAAGTCATGTATACAGGCCACTGGACAGGAATGCCCACTCCTCGGTGCCCTGTGTGGCCAGAAGTCATCCCCGGAAGCTGTAATGCCTGGTCCCTGATTCCTGGGACACCTGCTGAAGGTTAGGGTTCGGAGGGGATGGCAGGAAGGTGGTGGGTTTGTAAAGCATTGTGACCAGGGAAGCAAGAGGCAAAAGGCTGAGGGAAGCCTTTGCTTGGAGCCAACATCCTGCACCCCACCCCTTCTGCCTCCAGGGTTATCACTGGGCTCAGTGCTGGCACTGCAGATCTACTGCTCCTGGTGGCCATTTTTTCCATTTTATTGGATAGGACAGAGAGAAACTGAGAGAGGAGGGGGAGGTAGAGGGGGAGAGAGAGAGACCTGTAGATCTGCCTTGCTACTTGTGAAGCTTTCCTCCCCTGCAGGTGGTGAATGGGTGCTCGAACCCAGATCCTTGCTTGGATCTGTCTGCGTAGTACTGTGTGCTTAGTCTGGGTGCACCACCGCCCGTTCCCTCTCCTTTTAAATATGTGTATATATATATATATATATATATATATATATATATATATATAATATTTTGTTTATTTATTATCAGATAGAGACATAGAGAAATTGAGAAGGGGAAAGGAAGATAGAGAGGGACAGAGACAGAGAGACACCTGCAGCCCTGCTTCACCATTTGTGAAGCTTTCCCTCTGAAGGTGGGGACCAGGGGCTTGAACCAGGGCCCTTGCGCACTGTAATGTGAGTGCTTAACCGGTCTGCCACCATCAGGCTGTCGTTCCTCAGGGGACTTCTGCAGATCTCAGGAAAGGAGCGCTCAAGCTGAGGGGAAGTGGCACGGTGCAGCTGTGTGGGTCCCACTGCCCCCTCCTGATGAATCTGTAATTCCCATCTTCTATGGCGCACCGGCCACAGTTTAAATACATCTTTGGGGGCGTCTCATAGTGGGAGCAGGCTGTGAGATTCCCCTGGCACTGTGGTTTGTCTAACAATGTGCGATTACACGGCCATTTAGCAGGTGTCTGTCTCATTAGTGGAGAGGGGCCAGGAGCAGCGGCGGGCGGAGTGATGCAAGGCTGCCCCAGCCTCACACGCTGCTGCCTGGTGGATTCTGACTTTCTCCCCTCCTGCCTGCTGCCCACCAAGTGCTGTCATTATGCTCTATTAGCCCGGCAATTATGAGGCTTGCCGGGGAAGAGGAGATGAAGGAGTGGACCCGGAGGACTGCCCACTGGCCCCACCTCCAGACCACACACTCTCCCTGAGCACAGAATCCCCCAGGCATCTCACTGGGAAGCCAGATCCCTGCCGCCTCCAGCTTCCTGTCTGCTCCTCACCTGGGTGGTCCTCCCACCCTGCCTACCTCTGCTCCCAGTACCCAAGGGTGGGGCCTGGGGATGTGATGGGACTGAGGAGCAGAGGTGGGCAAGGTGGTAGGCTCCAAATCAGGTGAGGACAAGTGTCAGCTCTCCTTCTGTCTCTCCTAGAGCAAGCCCAGAGCTCTGAGGAGAGGCGGAGAAGGGCAAGGAGGGCAGAGGAGAGGGGGCAGTTGCACCCTCACTCACCTGCCCTCCAGAGAGCCACTCTCACAGCACCCATCAGTCAGCTCCCTGACAGCTGCCACCCCAGGGAAGCCGCACCCCCAGCACGGACAGGCATCATATTTATACTGCTTCCCCTCTCCAGTGTGTTGCTCACCTATGAGCCTGGCTAGTCAGATGCAGGGAGAGAGAAGGGCAGGGCCCTGTGGAGTGCACCCTGCCCAGGCCCTGGGGTGCAGGGAGATGCCAGGAAGGAGGAGGGAACACCACAGAGCTGCGGTCACAGATGGGGTCTGCCACTTCGGCCCTGCCCCCACGCCTTGTGGCCTCACTCCAGCCGTCCCCGTCCCCAGCACCCTCCTCTGCCCAGTGCTGAGCAGAGCACTGAGTCCTCCAGAGACTGCAGCACTAGTGGGCAGGTGCCCCCAAAGCCTGTGCATCAAACATCACTGGGTTCTTTCTGGAATAAACACATAGGGAGTGCTGACCGTAGCCTGTCCTGAAGCCCAGATCAGAGTCAGGAGTGACTCTGGGTTCACACATGTCCATGGCCCCATGAGTGTTATAAATGTCCCAAGTCAAGACTTTGGCTCATCTCCCACGTTGCTGAGTGAGCACTCTTTCTCCCTCACGAGTGGGACACCAAGCCTTGCCCCATCCCTGCAGTGACTGGGGTGGAACTCAAGGCCTCTCCCATACCAGGTACGCGCTGGATCACTGACATGCCTTCTGCTGTCACCTTCTCTGTTGCCTTGTCTTCCCTCCCTCAGCCAGAGCTGAGGGCTGGTGCCATGGGGCATCCCTGGCTGCTGGGCTGGGTCCTTGGCACTGTGTGGGAAATGCAGGGTGGTGGGCTCAGAGCAGGAGACGCACCTGCACTCCCATTTCAACACGCACAGCCAGTGGCCTGGGGTTAGGCAGCCTGACTCAGTGGACAGCCCTTCTCAGAGACAGCCACCGGGATCTTCAGCCTAGGAACTTCACTCTCGCCGAGGCCCATCACTGGGCTGAGCTGCCGCGCCCCTTCCCAGTGGCACGTCAGGCACACAGGTGCAGTGTCAGCTGGCATTGCGTGGTCAGGGGGCCAATGGTCAGTGCTGAGGAGCCTGCACTGCTGACCTCTTGTCCACACTGAGCCGAGGGCCTGGCTGTGAGCTTCCATAAGTGTGGTCTCCTTGCTGGCGAGAGGAGGGATTTGTCACTTCTGTGTCCAAGACTGGGGAGGGCCAGACAGAGTGTGCGCAGCCAAGATAAGATATGAAGCAAAGAAGGTGCCTCCTGCACATCTCGAACTTTAGAGCTTGAGGGGCTAGGGAGACAGCATAGGGGCTCTGCAAACGACCTCACGCCTGAGGCTTCTAGGCCCCAGGTTCAGTCATCAGCACTGCCGGCAGCTGGAGCTGGGCAGGGCTCTGGGGAAAAAAAAATAGGCACTGCTATAGTCTGGGAAGCTCCAGTGCTAGGGTTTCTCTCTCCCTGTCTCCTAGGGGCCCAGCTGTGGCACACCCAGCAGAGTGCATACAGTGCAGAAGGACTCAGGTTCAAGCCCAGGCCTCTGCCTGCAGGGGAAAGCTTCATGAGTGGTGCAGGAGTCTTCCTCCCACTTCGCTCTCAATTTCTCTGAGTCTCTATTCCATATACAAATAAATAAAATGAATATGAAAGAAGAATTTAAGAGCTTGTGTGAGTGCTCTCTTGGCCTGTCTGTCCTGTTGCACGCTGGTCTGTGTGTCTGTGATGTTGGGCCCAGATGCTGCGTACTTGACAGGGTGGTCAGCCTCGCAGTCCCAAATGCCTGGCAAGGCTTCAGGAAGAGAGACTTGTGCTTTCTGATGGGTCCAAATGTCAACAAAGTGCCAGCCAGGAACCGAGGCCCCTGCGGCACCAGCCCTTGGGTGGCCAGAGGAATTGGGTGCTGGAACAGCAAACAAGCCACAATGATGTGTTCATCACGGGGGCGTTTCTCTGGAGCTCAGCAAGCACGTGTGGAGTGACTGGCCATTGGAGCTGCTCTCTTCCTGAACAGGCGGCTGGGGGAGGGTATGCAGGGGGTCTGTCCTTGCCAAGGCTGGGGTTTGCAAGAGAGACAGCTAGACTTGCCTCTCTCCATTCTTCCTAATGATTGAGAAGGATGATGGAATGCAGAAAAGGAACACACAGGAGTGGAAAACTGCCCAGAGCCCATGAGTCAGTCTGGGAAACAGTGAGCCAATTCTGGGCTTGAAAACTTTCAGCCCCCGGGACCCTGAGGAGGACCGACCACACAGGCAAGTCCCGTCCTGACCATGACTGCGAGGCTCTGGATATAGGGATGGTGCTGTCAGCGAGCTTGGCATCTCTGAGGCATGCAGACTGGCACCAGGAGGCCAGGCTCAGATTTGACCTTGGAGGGAAGCCAGAGGGTGTGGGAGGTGTAAGAGCCTCTGGCCAGGGACAGGGAAGGCTTCCGGCAAGTGCTCAAGGCTGATGGTCGCCCTGAGTCCCGCTGGGCCACGAGCTAGCTGTGTGGCTTTCCCCAAGTCAGCTGACTGGTGTGTGAAACGGGTTCAAAGGTTCTGCTAGGTGGTCTCACGCTGTTAGTGACACCGGTAAGGAGTCTGTCTGTTCGGAGCCCAGTGTGATCCGGGGCCCCCAGTAGCTGTTGGTGAATGTCATTGGCACATGGCACCTGTCAGAATCAGTGGCTCTGGTGACAATAACAGCAGTGGCTGAGGCTCCTGGCAAAATGAAAGTCGGCCACCTCCTGGGGTTCTCCAGCTGTCTGCTATCTTGGAGAAGCCTGCTTTTGCAGGAAGCCCTCCAATCAACACAGGGACCCCTCAGCCCCCTGTGAAGTGGTCAGCCCCCCCCACCCCCCACCATCAGCTGCTGTCTGCAGCAAGATGCAGGAAGCAGTGATGGGTGATTGCACAGGCATTATTTGGGGTGTCTCCAAGAGCAGCAGAGCGGAAGTGAGGAGTGAGTTTGTGGAGAGTCACTGAGTGAAGAAGACAGAGGACCATGCTGGCAGGAGCAGGCAGGAGCAGTGGGCTCTGGGAACATGCTTTGTGCTCCACCTAAGTCAGCTCAGGCGCCCCTCCCTCCTGTGCGCAGCCCCCATCCCGACCCCCGGTGCAGCCCAGAAGGGGGAGGCTGGGGGTGGTGCTGGCTCCTCCCCTGCTCTGCTAGCATGTGGGGGAGGAGGGATGAGGACCCTGCCGGGTTCATGTGTCTCCTGTAACCAGGAAGACGGGCTCCTTTTGCCTGCTCTGTGCAGTCTTTGCTCACAGGGCAGAGGGAAATGGCTCAGCTCAAACTCATGCAGCCCCCACGCCACTGGGGTCCAGAGAAATAGGGCAGAACAGCACAGTGCAGGCGCCTGTCTGTGCCTGCCCCCAGCCTCCGTGGCTCCTGGGACCAGAGAGAAAGGTAGCAGTGATGCCCGTGGGGCAGAGACAGGACAAGGGGCCCCCAGCCCAGGTGGAGTATGGTGAGGGGGAGGGCTGGAGGAATGGGCAGGCCAGGAGGTCCAGATACCAAGAGGTAGAGAAAGATTTGTTTGCTTGCCTTGAAGTTTTGGACATTTTGGAACTGAGATAGCTGTTTTGTCCTTTCTTAGCATGAGAGAGTGAAGAAAGGAGGGAGGGAGGGAGGGTGAGAGGGAGAGGGAGAGAGGGAGAGAGGGGGAGAGAGAGAGAGAGAGAGACTGACTGCAAGTGTTGGTCTGCTTCTAATTCTGCTTTGAAAACCCCTTCTGTTTCATTGGCTTAATCCCCCCTGCTGAACTCTGTATTCTATTTACATAACCACTGTTAACTAAGCACCTCCCTGCCTGCAGGGCACTGGTTTCATCCCCCCTGCTGAACTCTGTATTCTATTTACATAACCACTGTTAACTAAGCACCTCCCTGCCTGCAGGGCACTGGTTTCATCCCCCCTGCTGAACTCTGTATTCTATTTACATAACCACTGTTAACTAAGCACCACCCTGCCTGCAGGGCATTGGTTTAATCCCCCCTGCTGAACACTGTATTCTATTTACATAACCACTGTTAACTAAGCACCACCCTGCCTGCAGGGCATTGGTTTAATCCCCCCTGCTGAACACTGTATTCTATTTACATAACCACTGTTAACTAAGCACCTCCCTGCCTGCAGGGCACTGGTTTCATCCCCACTGGTTCATGATGGCTTTTCGCTCCGCCCCCTCTCCTTGTCACACCCTGATTTTCACCAGTCACTTTTTGCTCCACCCTCTCTACGTCACATCCTGTTTCCACTCTACTTGGAGAATATATATAAGGACAGGATTGTGATTAGGGATGGCTTAGATTGTGCTGTGTTCTACATGAATAAAGAGATACTGTGTGCAGCTCAGCCTATGAGTCTCTGGTCGTCTCTCTCTCCTGCCCATGAAGCTAGCCCGGCGTGCAAGAATGAGTGGGAGCTTTTCACATGAGAGAGATAAAGAGAGAGAAACCAGAGCACCACTCTGGCATACAATGGTGCCAGGTATCCAACATGGGGAAGATTCAGCAGGGAAGCCCTGTACTCTACCAGCTGAGCTATTTCCTGGCCTCTCTGCTACTCAGTTGTCACTGTTGCCATTCTTAACTCTTTTGTGGAGTCAGGACCTCACATGTGTATGACCTAACTGCTTCCGGGCTGATGCTTTTCCCCTTGGGTAGCAAGAAAGAACATGAGGGCACAGCACGAGAGCTGCCCCTATGGCCAGGGCAACCCGCGTGGGGCTGGGATTGAGAACGAGATGGCTCATGTTGCAAGGCAGGCGTCAACTCAGAGGACTGCCCGCGCCAGTCAACAGACCCTGCAGCCCTCCTGTCCCTACTCCTGGCAGACGACTGCTGAGAGTCTGCAGATTCACCAGCTGTGGCCACTGAGCTCGAAAAGCAGCTCAGCCTGGCTCCGAGAGCCACTAGACCCATCCTTTGCAGAACTCCTGGGGACTCACTCAGAGCAGGCTCCCTGGGGACGCACTTCCCACCATCCAGAAAGATCTTTCTCCTTGGGGGGTCGGGAGGTAGCTCAGTGGGGTTAAGCGCACATGGTGCAAAGTTCAAGGACCGGCGTAAGGATCCCAGTTTGAGCCCCTGGCTCCCCACCTGCAGGGGAGTCACTTCACAGGTGGTGAATCAGGTCTGCAGGTGTCTATCTTCTCTCCCCCTCTCTGTCTTCCCCTCCTCTCTCCATTTCTCTCTGTCCTATCCAACAATGAATGACATCAATAATAACAATAATAACTTTCTTCTTCTAGCGTTTGCCCTTCTTCCGTAGCCAGTCAACAGCGTCAGGTTGAGCCTGATGTAAAGTTTCGAGACCTCCTTTGAATCTGGAGAGGTGGCAGTCGTTGACAATAATAACTACAACAAGGCTACTACAAGGGCAACAAAAGGGGGAAAAATGGCCTCCAGGAGCAGAGGATTCATGGTGCAGGCACTGAGCCCCAGCAATAACCCTGGAGGCAAAAAAAAGAAAAAAAAAACTTTCTCCTCCTGGAAGCCCACTGTGCACCTGAGAATCTGGGGCATACGGGAATGAATGGTCTGGTGCTGAGGTGTGGCTGTGACCACAGCCTGCAGGGCAGGGACTCTTGGGCGGGGAGAGGAGGGGAGGGGAGGGGACAGAAGTGGCCCAGAGCTGACCAGACTTGGGACCAGCCTGCCCACAGAGGGTCATCCCCTTGACTTGGGTGGGTGACCTGCTTTCTGGGATCCTCAGGGAAGTGACACTTCAGATCACTGCCATCTGCATGAGCTACTTTGTGAGTGACAGGGGAAGGAGCACTTGAACTAGTTGAGAAGAACCTTTTAGAGAGAGGGTTTGATTGCAGAGGTGCGTCTGAGTATTTTAATAAACCCACTTTACCGTGGGCGGGATAGCTTCCTCGGGGAAAGGCGAGCCTATCAGGCGAAAGTAATGATTTTGGGTTTTTCAATTGTCCCGAGGATCTTGACAATGCTATTAAGACCTGTGCGCTCCCTGTTGGGAAGTCTGGGCGTGAGCTTATTAACACGCCCCAATGTTGGGCTGATTGCTGTGCTGTCCTGGAGAACACTGCCACTACACTGCCACTATGAGCTTTGCTATCACTTCCCCAGGCTGAGAGTCACACCCCTTAACTTAAACTCCTCTCCTTGCAGCTCAGCACAGACACCTGCCAGTGAAATATGGGCATTTTCCTACCCATGAAAGAAAACGTGTTTCTCAAAAGACCAGTGATCTATGATA
Organism: Erinaceus europaeus; assembly: GCF_950295315.1. NCBI lineage: Eukaryota > Metazoa > Chordata > Mammalia > Eulipotyphla > Erinaceidae > Erinaceus > Erinaceus europaeus. The sequence continues at coordinate 5,212,166 of NC_080170.1, read as the reverse complement.
TTTTTTAAAAATAAAAATCACAGGAGTCAGGCTGAAGCACAGCAGGTTAAGTGCAGGTGGCACAAAGCGCCAGCACCAGCGTAAGGATCCCGGTTCGAGCCCCCGGCTCCCCACCTGCAGGGGAGTCGCTTCACAGGCGGTGAAGCAGGTCTGCAGGTGTCTGTCTTTCTCTCCCCCTCTCTGTCTTCCCCTCCTCTCTCCATTTCTCTCTGTCCTATCCAACAACAACCACAACTAGGGCAACAAAAGGTAATACATAAATAAATATATAAAAGAATCACAGGGAAATCTTTTCCCTTTGAGGAGCCATCCTTCAGCCCTTTAACTAGGGTTTCCTTGGGGTGGGCTTTATCTCCATTTTTCTGCTCTTAGAGATGGGGGGGGGGTCCCAGTAGTTGTTTCCCCTGAACGCAGGAAGATCGAAACAGAGAGGAAATTGGATCTTGGTTACGGATGGATGGCGGCTCTGGCGTGCGACGGAAGCGGGGCCTGACCTCAGTACCCAGTCACTAATCCCGGGCAAGCCAGGCACAGTCCTGAGAGGCATGGAGGGGATAAAGGTTTCCTCAGCATGTTCACTTCAAAGCTCAGCAGAATTATTTACTATCTAGCTGACCTTTTCCCCAAATCTCTCCTGGTACGTGTCTTATAGGGCAAGGGAACCAAACTTTCTCCAAACTATATAAACAGAAGCTGGCTGAATGTCAGCCCAGGTGTGATAGATTGAGCAGGTGGATTGCTGGTGATCTTCTCCCTCAATCTCTCTCTCTCTCTCTCTCTCTCTCTCTCTCTCTCTCTCACACACACACACACACACACACACACACACACACACACACAGACACTGACCAAGTAAGGACCCCCCCAGAGAAACACATCTGTGTGAGTGAGCTTCCTGCAGGAGACACCATGCTTCACGGTTTTGAACCTCACCCATGTGTCCTGGAACCTCTCCTCCCCAGAGCCCTGCCCCACTAGGGAAAGTCAGAAACAGGCTGGGGGATGTGGATCCACCTGCCAACACCCATGTCCAGTGAAGAAGCAGTTACAGAAGCCAGAACTCCCACCTTCTGCTCCCCATAATGATCCTGGGTCCAAACTTCCAAAGGGATAAAGAACAGGGAAGCTTCTTATGAGAGGATGGGACACAGAACTCTGGTGGTGGGAACTGTGTGGAATTGTAACTGTTATTTTATAATCTTGTTCATCATTATTAAGTCACTAATAAAAGAAAAGAAAAGGAAAGTCAAGGGCAGCCTTCGGACTGCTCAGCAATTGCCCAGTGGCTCCTGGTAGGGCAACCTCAGAGAAGCAGTCTGGGTTTGCTTCGGCATTGAAGATTTTCCCCTGAGGTGGGGACTGGGGGCTTGAACCGGATCTTTGCGCACACCGTAACATGTGTGCTTAGGCAGGTGCACCACCACCCACCTCTTCTCTTCTCTTCTTCTTCCTTTTATCTAATTGCTACCAGAATTATTGCTGGGGCTCGGTGCCAGCACTATAAATCCGCCTTTCCCAGTGGCAATTTTTTCCTTTTTTTTTTTTTTTTTTCCTAGTTCATTTGGTAAGACAGAGAAATTGAGAGGGGGGAGGTGGCGCGAGAGAGGGAGAAAGATAGACACTAGCAGACCTGCTTCACTGCTCCTGAAGCTTCCTCCTTGCAGGTGGGAGTGGGAGCTTGAACCCAGGCCCTACCTGCCGGTCCCCAATAAGATCATTCTGAGTCCACCACCCCACTTCTCCATCTCTAGAAAGACTGGCCTATTCAGTTCACATGAGGCTCATTCTGACCCTATCCGGACACACTCAGTGAGGTCTCCTCCCAGCTCTGAATGCACTTCTGTCCCTGGATTCCCTGGCAAGCAGGAGGGTCTCCTGTAACTTCCCTCCCAAAGGCTCAGGAGTTGCGACAGACTCCAGGGAAAACCCGAGAGACCAGTGTCAAAAGAGGCCCAGCTGCCTCAGGATGGATGGCATCCAGAACCTTGGCTAGAAGGAGACCTTGTGCTCCCTTGAAAAAAAATACTTAAAAAAAGATCTATTTATTTTTATGAGAGAGAATCCAGAGCACTGCTTGGCTCTGGCATATGGTGGTGGCAGGGACTGAGCAGGCACCCTGAGGCCTCGGGCATGCTCACAGAGTCCCAACATGTTGAGCTATTTCCCTGCCTCTGGAGAAGACACTTTCTGTAGGAAGCATGGCGGGAATCTGTGATTCTAGGGCCATTAACCTCACCACCAGCACCACCAGCACCACCAGCACCACCAGGTGTCTGTCTCTCTACCTCTCTGTTTTTCCCTTCCCTCTCTATACATGGTTGCCTCTGTCATATAGATAAAGATAATACAAAATAAATAGAAAGCAAAATCTCTGACAACTTGGTAAGCTTCTTACTGCCAGGTGTGTTGAGGGCAGACAGCAGCATTCGGAACCAGAAGCCGTCTTCCTCACAATGAACCCAGTGGCTTTGGGTCTCAAGGAACGTCAGAATCCTGGTGTGCTCTCATTTTCACTGTTGGAAGCTTAAAGGCACAGAAACAAACCCACCTGGTGGTGAAGATGAAGACCGAGTGGGAGGCTTTCTGTGTGGATGAATCCTCACAGCCCTGGTGCAAACCAGCAGAGGCCAGGCCTTCTGGACTTTGGGGTGCAAGCCCCCGACCCCAGCCTCAGCACTCACTCTCCACAGACGCCTCTGGGAGCACCCAGACCACTGGCCTCCTGGGTGCAGGTGAACTGTGCCCGTGATTCGCCCGTGAACTCCTGAGCTCACACTCAGAGGGTTCAATCCCTAGATTAGCCATTTGTTTATGAGGCTACTGGAACTTTCTAGAAGTCATCATCTGCAGTGGGATCATTCTAAGTCATGTAATGTGGAGTGTGAGTCAGGGGTCTCGAGAAATAATCGGATTTGCCGCAGGGAATATGTTGCCTGGCTAACACAGCTTATCTGACAGTTCCTCCCGTGGTCTGGGAAGCCTGACCAGCGTGAGGGTGGGACTTGATCAGAAACCCCGGGGGACACGGGGCAGGGCCAGGCTGCAGGCACAGAGAGAAGCAAGAACTAAGACATTTGAAAAGCTGGGACGCGCAGATATCCCAGGAAGATCAGCCCAGGTTTGCCGCTCCCACGCAGCTGTCTGTTTTCAAAGCTAGCACTCAGTTATGAGAAGGTCGTTCCTCAGGGCACTGTGGGGTCTGAATGGCTTTTTGCCCCAGGCCGTTTGCACAACTACAGCTTGGCCTGGGACACAGATAACTGAGTGACTCACCCCTCCAGGGTCTGCACAGCTCAATCCAAATGTTCCCTCTTTGGGGGCGGTGGTGCACTCAGTTAAGCGCACATTTTAGCAGGTGCAAGGACCTGAGTTTGAGCCCCAATCCTCACCTGCAAGGGGTCCACTTCACATGTAGTGAAGCAGGTCTGTAGTTGTCTATGTTTTATCCCTCTCTCTATCACTTCGTCCTCTCTCAATTTCTCTCTGTCCTATCTAATAAAGAAAAAAATAAACTTTACCAAATGTCAGCTCTTTGATTAAGGTATAAGGGATTTGAAAGCTTATATCAGTGTCAGGCGTACAACACAGTAAACTGTGTTTGCTTATATTGTGAAATGATGACACATTGCATCTGACCACACGAGGTTATAGAAATACTGTTGCCAAGTGATGAAACTTGTAAGTTCTACTCTCACAGCAACTTCTGAATGTGCAAACAGAGCCACGAACCGACATCTCCCAGGCAAAGCAACACCCCAGAACTCCTGGTGCCATGACGACAACTGGGCACTTTGGCTCCCCTCACTCTTGTCAAGCTCCAGCCCTTCACTGCCAACCCCTCATCTGTTCTCTATAAGCTAGTTCCTTCCTCCCTCCTTCCCTCCCTTCCTTCCTCCCTCCATTCTTCCCTCCCTTCCTCCCTTCCTTTTAGATTAGCTTTATTAATGAGAAAGAAAGAAATAGGAGGAGGAGAGAGAAAGCCAGAGCACCACACCAGCACACAGGATGCTGGGGTTCACTTCGGCACCACAAGCTTGAGAATTCCCTCCCCCCCAAATCCCGCACTCCAGCTGCCACCTCCTGAGATGATGCCCAGAGCTCCTGGGTGAGCCCCCTCCCCCAGGCCTCCCCTCTACACCAGAGTCCCCATGCCACTTGCACTCTCAGCCGCAACCCCCCCAGGATGCCAGTGTTCTGAAGGCAGGGCTGTGACTTCCCTCCCTGCAGCTCCCCTGCTGCACTAGGTGGGCTCAGGAGCTGCTGGATCCCACTCTGAGAGGCACATGGGTGAGAGGTAACTCCAGATTCCAAGGGAACAGCTCCCAAGGCAGCGGCTGCCTGCTGTCACAGGAGACCATATAACAGCTTGAAGCTGACTGGCTTTTAAAGGATAAAAAAGAAAAAAAAAAGAAAGAAAAAGAAAAGAAACCAAAGCATCACAAGACACGCTGTGGGCTTCCTTGCCCACAGGCCCGTCTCATGCAAACCGCAGCAATGCACTCCCTTTCTGCAGCAACCCAAGCCTGGCAACAGGTGCTCACAGGCACAGCTCCCCAGGGAGCCCCCAGACCCCCAGAGGGAGCGACAGGCTCCCTTCCAAACCCAGCCTAACAGCCCTCCTGTGGCTGCCTGCTGCCCGGCGATGCTGTTCCCATCACCCTTCAGCTCTGCCCGTGGGGCTCTGCCGCCCAAGGACTCCTCCTGGGCAGGGCGGTCACCCCGTCTCCCTGGCAGGTGCTCCAGTAGACCTTTTCTGTAGACCACTGCAGGTGCAGGAAGAACGGGGGGCCCTGCAGGGTTTGCCAAGAACCAGTACGATGCCCAGATGCCACCTTCTCCAGGAAGCCGTTTCAGATGATAGCAGACAAAGCCCTATGACATCCAGCCTGACTGGCCCATCTGCCGGATGTTTCCATCTGCCCCATCCCAGGACGGCCAGCAGCACCAACACTAGCACTTGAGCCACCAGGCACCGCCGCCTCCCAGCCACAAGCGGTTGTTTCTGTTGGTGCGGTCCTCTAAGTGACAGGGTTCTCACCCAGAGTAGCAGGACCACCTGAAGTGGCCACGTGATAAAGTCACTCGCAGTCTCTCAGAGAAACTGAAAGAAGTGACATTCTCGCCACAAGACGCCAAAACCTTCTCGCTCATCAAATCCTGACCTGGTCACGGGGACACAGGGCCGGGGCTGGCTTCTGGGAAACCATTTGTGATGACATGCTGGCTGCCTTATGCCTCACTCCATCCCTTTTGCACTCATCTGGGGACTGGTCTAAGCATCAGCTCGGGCCTGGACTTTCGAGGCTCAGTCTCTGCCCTGGGAAAGAAGAGAATCAGGTCCTAGCCACTGAACTTTTTTATTGTTTAATTTTTTATTGCCACCACGTTATCACTGGGATTTGGTATCAGCACTAGGAATCCACTATTCCCAGTGGCCATTTTTCCCATTATTATTATTGTTTCATTAGGATAGAGAAATAAAGAGAAGAGGGGGAGATAGGGGAGAGGAGAGAAAGATAGACGTCTGCAGACCAGTTTCGCTTATCATGAAGAGTCTCCCCTGCAGGTGGGGACCAGGGGGCTTGAACCTGAGTCCTTGCGCTTGGTAATATGTGCACTTAACCAGGTGTGCCAGTAGCTGAGCCCCTGCCCTGGCCTTTTTGCTGAATGGCAAGGATCCCGCCTGCATGCTTGCCTTTTGTTGTGTTTGTTCAATGCCAGAACGCTCCGCTTCCTCGTGACTGTGACTGTCTCTCTCCACGTCTGAGCTACACGCTGCTTTGATATTTTTTCCATCTGTGCTTTTCACCAGGCCAAACGTGGGCCCTTCTCCCCTCCCGCTCCCCGAGCTGATTTCCCAGGACCACCTCTCTCTTCCGCCAGGCTTCCACCTGTGCCAGTCTTAAGGCCGATGGCGTCCTGTTTGCCTGCCGTTTCAAGGATGCTCCGAGACACACAGAGAAATTCACGGGAATGCTAATTATTACCCGTGGAGAGAAACCATGACATTCCAATTCATTTGTATTTCCCACCGAATGCGGTATTTATCAACCGTCTTTTATGTCGGGCTCTAGATAGCAGAGCATGGCAAATTGGAGTCTGCAATTACACCCGGGGTCTAAGCAGAGTTCCGACTCAGAGCTCCTGCCCAGGGTTCTGACTCACCTCAGCAGGCCTACACGGAAAGTGAGGAAGGGACACATCTGAAGGCCAGAGTCACGAAAGGACGTGGGCTTCAAAGACACGTCGCCACTCGGCACTGCTCAGGTGGCCCCATCCCCACCAACCTGCTTGGACGCAGCACCTCTCAGCCTCAGCTTCACCTGCACAAACAACTCAAAGACCCATCACCTATGTGCTTTTCCCCTTTTTAGGAAGCCTTTCTTTTAAATGTTATTTATTTATTTTATTGGATAGAGATAGAGAGAAATTAAGAGGGGAGGGGGAGACATAGAGAGAAACAGAAAGATACCCGTCACACTGCTTCGAGGCCTGAAAAGCTTCCCCCTTACAAGTGGGGGCTGGGGGCTTGAACTTGGTTCCCTGAGCACCGTAACATGTGTGCTCAACCAGGTTGCTACTCCGCAGCCCCCCATCTTCATGCTTTTAACGAAGACACACCTAGCCTGAGCCGAGGGAGCAGCTGTCGGCAGGCTGGAGGCAAGCAGACAAAGACACTGGATGCTCTTAGGAAATGAAGACCAACTGCTAGAAAATGTAGGGGCTGGGCTGCACCAAAGCAAAGGGCTCTGGGTGGGCGGGGGGTGCGGGTCCAGGTCCTGGAACATGATGGGGGGGAGGGCCTACATCGGGGGTTAGAGTGTTATGCGGAAAACTGAGAAATGTGACACATGTACCAACTACTGTGTCTTACTGTTGATTGTAAACCATTAATCCCCCCTAGTAAAAGAAAAAATATATATATATGGGGACTCTGACGAGACCAAAAGCATCTGTCACCAGGAGTCTTGTTTTTGTAGCATCACATCACAGAAAATGATGTGAGTCTGGAAAACACCAGAGGAAGAGAGACAGTGTTTCCTTTCTCAGAGAGAAGAGGAGAAACAGAAGGCTACCGAGAAGTAGAACTAGGTGTAGGTATCATTTAGAAAGGAGGGAAAGGCAGCCCAGAGGAATAAAAGTGCAGATACAGTTATAGATATAGACACACAGATATATTACAGATACAAAGTCAGCCCATGTCTGTGACCTGGGGAGAAATACTGCAGTTTCCAGTGGAGGGGACGGGCACACAGAACTCTGGGGGTGGGAACGTTATGGAATTACACCCCTGTTATCTTATCATCTTGTATGTCAATATTAAGTCACTAAAGAAAAGTTAATAAAACAAAACAAAAAAAGAAAATGCAAGAGCCATTTTACTGGAGAAGTGAAAGTAGAGTAACAAATGCCCTATGGAATGAACCAGCAGCAGTGCGCGGCTTCAGAGAGTATCCTTGCAGAACATTCTTCCTGTGGGTAGGAAAGCTCAACAAAATGCCCATGATGGGGACTTTCCCACCGGACTAGAGCATGAGCAAAGAGTCACAGATATGCCGAGGCCTGGCTTCAGCTTAGAGGTCACCTCGCCGGAGCTCAGCCAACCGCCACCACACACGGACGCGCCGGGAACGTCTGCCCACTGCTGTGCTGGTGACGCCCACTGCCCACGGAGGCCTTGCAGCCATGGTCGTTCACCTTGGAGAGACCAAAACTTCTGTTCACGGAGCGCGGAAGCACAGAGCAGCTTTGCTCAGAACCACCAAACGCCTGAAACCACCATCCTGTCTCACAGGAAGAGAGACAAGTGGGAGCGAGGAATCTCCACCCTAGAATATTCCCCACTGCTAGAGGCAGCACCCTGGCTGCATCTCTGGGCTGCTTGTTGCATGAAAGACGTTTCAAAAGATGACACACAGGGTGTAATGATACTCCTCCTGCTTTCCAGAAAGACTCAGCAGGGTGACTGCTGGGTGCTAGGGGAGGGGGGAGTGGGGAGCTTGGGCTGGGTGCTGGGATGACTGTAGCAGGGGAAGGGGGCTTTGAGGTGACAGCTGGTCTGGGTCGCCGAAGTAGAGAATGTCCCATGAGTCTACACACTTGGCAACCCTCAGGGCTGTGTGTGGATGCAGTGCCACTGTACTAGGTGAGGAAGACACAGAACGGTATGGCAAACACGACCACCGTGATCCTCACAGAGGGCTGGGCATAACTGTTGGGTGGGGATGGGGGACAGTCATCAGAGCCCTTTCAGGTGGAGAGGAAAGGCATTCCCCCAGGTTTGCAAAGCTGTTTAAAATGTTTGTGTCTTTCTGTAAAATAAATACATAAATAATACATATTGAAAAATAAATAAGGACTGGCCCAGAACCTGGGCAGAAATCCCATGGCCCTGGTACAGGGTGGACTAACTGTCCCTGCAACTGAATCCACTTGAGTTCTGTCTTCCAAAGCCAGCCCTGTGTACTTCTCCCTGTGTGTGTAGGGAGAAGAACAGCTTTGCTGAACCCTACTCCTGGCTGCTCCTGAGTTCTCCCAGCTTCCCCCACCTTCTCCCAGCTTCCCCTAGCTTCCCCCAGCTTCCCCCAGCTCCCCCCAGCTCCTCCCACCTTCTCCCAGCCTCTCCCAGCTTTTCCCACCTTCTCCCAGCCTCTTCCAGCTTCTCCCACCTTCTCCCAGCTCCTCCCAGCTTCTCCCAGCCTCTCCCAGCTTCTCCCATCTTCTCCCACCTTCTCCCAGTTCCTCCCAGCTTCTCCCAGCTCCTCCCAGCTTCTCCAAGCATCTCCCACCTTCTCCCACCTTCTCCCAGATCCTCCCAGCTTCTCTTACCTTATCCCAGCTTCTCCCACCTTCTCCCAGCTTCTCCCAGCTCCTCCCAGCTTCTCCCAGCTCCTCCCAGCTTCTCCCAGCTTCTCCCAGCTCCTCCCACCTTCTCCCAGCTTCTCCCAGCTTCTCCCACCTTCTCCCACCTTCTCCCAGCTTCTCTCAGACTTAGCACAGCCCCTGAGCTTGTGGAATGTCAGCCACTTTCCACTGTTGCCCACGTGGAGCTGTCGGTGGATGGGTGTGGAAGGGCAGGCTTCGCAGTCTGTCCTATTGCCTGCTGCGCCCTGGGCAGGGGTTGAGTGGTGGCGGCTGCTCCACATGCCAAGAAGCTTCTCCCAGCTCATGAGCCTTCCCACGGTGGAAGAAGTCGGCTTGGAGAAGGCAGTGAGATAGTGCAAAGCCAGGTGAAAATGTCCAGAAAAGGTTGAAAGACAAGAACTCAGGAAGTGGTTGGGCGGTGACGCGCTAAGGAGAAGGCACGAGTCCCGTGCTCAGGGCTCAAGCCCCCAGTCCCCACCCGTCACCAGTGCTGCAGGGGTCTCTTTTCCCTCTTCCTCTTCCTTTCCTTTTCTCTTACACTCGTTTGCTCTCTGTCTCTGTTAATAAAAAGGCTGCCAGGAGCACTAGGATCTTGGTGCAGGCACTCGGTCCCTGCAACTACCCTGGTGACAATTTAAAAGAAATAAAGGGGGCAGCTCATCTGTGGCACACTGCTGTGTGCACGTTACCATGTGCAGGGCCTCCTGTTCAAGCCCCTGGTTCCCACCTGTGGGTAGGGGGTGGAATCTTCAGGAATAGTGAAGCAGGGCTGTCGTTGTCTCTGTCTCTCTTCTCTTCCTCTCTCCTCCTCCCCTCTCAATTTATCTTTGTCCTGTCAAGCAAAATAAATAAATACAAATGCTAAATAAATAAGAAAAAGGGAAGAGAAAGGAGCCTGTGAGAGATATCTGGGTGCTCAGCAGGGCGGCGGCCTGGATGTGAGCGGGGAGGCCCAAGTGGGTGGTTCTGCTCTGAGAAGCCCTTTAGGATCAGAGGGGCCGCCAGCGGGCTGACCGCTGCGCTGTGACCACCCTCTATCTCTGGTCCCGTGAGCCTGACGACCTGTACGGCATCTTCTGTCTCCTCACCCCCGGACACTTTGCTGCCTGCCCCTGTCCCCTGCAGGTGGCCCCAACCCTTCTCTCCCACGACCTGCAGAAGCTCATGTCATCGGTCACTGGTCCCCTTAGCAGGGGGACTGGGTGCCAGAGCTTGTGGGCGAGTGACTGAGCTGGGAGGGACAGTGGGCCTTCCTGGAGTGAAGGCTGGACAGGGAAGCAGGGCTGGGGGTGCAGGTGTCTGTGCTGCCTGGGCATCTGGGACCATGACCTGCCCCGCAGAACCCAGGCACAAGTGGCGAGGGCACCGGAAGGGGCCGTGCAGGGCTCCCAGCAGGGATGGAACCCTCACCCTGGCTCAGCTTGAGGACTAGCCTGACGCGGCCGCGCAGAGCCTTCTGCCTCCCGCCTCCTCGCTCTTGCCTGGCTCTGTCCCACCCTGGTGCTCTGACCTCTCCCACAAACACAGCCACCTGCCCTTTGTCCTCTGCTGCCTGGCCTCTGCCCACAGCTGTGGAAGCCCAGAGAAAGACAGCGGCCGCCTACCTGGCGCTTCCCTGGGCAGGGCACCCTCACAGATGGGCTCAGTGTGTGGAGAGCTGAGGCATCCTGGTCCTGGCAGTGACAGACGGCCTCGGAGGGGAGGATGCGTCCTGTGAGGACAGAGCCAGCCGTGCACAGGGCAGGAAGGTTCTGGACGGTGTGTGTGAGCCCCGACTCAGGAAGGCAGGTGCTGCCTCTGCATGGCCCCCCCCCGGGATGTCACTGCCAGTCTGCAGCGTCCCCAAAGGCCCTCTCCCTTCCTCATTGCCGCAGCCCAACTCCCTCGCCCCAGTTTCTTCCTCTGGAGCAGCCCTTTCTCCGTGTTACATCAGTGGCGACACCTGGCTGCTCCAGGGACCAGGGAGCCCTTTTCAGGTCACTGCTTTTAAAGGGGACACCCATGTGTCATGAACACACCTTGGCAGGTCACCCTTGGGACAGCACACCTCGTGCAGTTTGAGATGGTTTGAAAGAAGATTTCAGGGGAGTCGGGCGGCGGTGCAGCGGGTTAAGCGCACATGGCACCAATTGCAAAGACCAGAGTAAGGATCCCGGTTCCAGCCCCCGGCTCCCCACCTGCAGGGGGGTCGATTCACAGGCGGTGAAGCAGGTCTGCAGGTGTCTGTCTTTCTCTCCCCCTCTCTGTCTTCCCCTCCTCTCTCCATTTCTCTCTGTCCTATCCAACAACGACGACATCAACAACAACAATAACTACAACAACAATAAAACAAGGGCAACAAAAGGGGAAAAAAGGCAAAATTATAAAGATTTCTGAAAAGTTGGGTTCTCTTTCTGCCTCTCCTTGGAGGGCATCTGGCTTCCTGAAGTTTGTGAAGTACAGTTGTGTTACTTTTAAAAATATATATATTTTTATTATTTATTTTCCCTTTGGTTGCCCTTGTTGTTTTTTATTGTTGTTATAGTTATTACTGTTGTTGTTGATGATGTCATCATTGTTGGGTAGGACAGAGAGAAATGGAGAGAGGAGGGGAAGACAGAGAGGGGGAGAGAAAGACAGACACCTGCAGACCTGCTTCACCGCCTGTGAAGCGACTCCCCTGCAGGTGGGGAGCCAGGGGCTCGAACCGGGATCCTGATGCCGGTTTTTCTTCTTGCCATGTGCACTTAACCCGCTGCACCACCGTCCGACCCCCTGGTTGGGTTACTCTTACCCCCTCACTGAAGAATGAAACCATGCATGGGGGGGGGTGTATCTCAAACCCGAGGGTTGTTGAGTAGGGCTGGAAGGGAAGTCATGCCGGCGGATTATGCTATTCTGGTACACAGCCTTTCCTGATTCTCCAGAGGAAGCAGCCCAGGGCCACAAGGCTTCGCCCGGGGTCAGCAGCAGCTTAGGCCATTTTCCAAACAGGTCGCTGGTTTCTGGCCGAGCAGCACCTCCTGGCAGGTGCACCCCCAGACGTCTCCCCCGTGTTTGAACTCGGATGTCTCCCCTCCAGCTTCTCATCTCTTCACACTCAGTCCACACGCATCAGGAACAAGGCCTCTGATGAAAATTATAATGCCGGCAGCCAGCTCCGTGGGCCCCGCCTTTCCTGCCAGCTCTGGTGCCGGGATGTTTATTTACTTGACACAGGATAATAAGTAATAATAAGGCGTTTGCTTACTTAACATGGGGTAATCAGGCGAGGCAAGCGGTAATCTTGCTTCGCCCTTGCCTTGACCCAAAGGGAGGTGCCCAGATAGACAGGAGGCAGGGCTGAGAGGTAGGCCCCGGGTCACCTCGCTGGAAGGTGACCCAGCCCAGGCCACCAGCCCCAGGAACCCAGCGCTCCTCCTCCCATGCTGTGCTGGGAGGCCCTGGGTCCTGGGTCTTGGGTCATAGCTCTCACAGGACTACAAATTCCAGAGAACCAATGCTTGCTCTCTGCCAGCACTGGGATATTTTTATTTTAACCATGTTGTGTGGGTATAATAATTGGAAATCAGAAGCTAAATTTGGCCGTGTTTTAAAAGAGAGCAAAATGAGTGTAATTCAGTGTTTAATTGATGACTGAAAACCTATTAAGAGTGGGTGTAATTGTCCTCCTCGTGACTGATTCTGTCTCTCTCCTCGGGGTCAGGCTGGCAGGTGTCAACTTGGGGCAGCTTCTGGAAGCTTTTGCCATCCTGTGCTGTCACAGACACCCCGACCCCGTGCCCTTCAGCTGATCTCTCTGGGTTATTGAATATGATTAAAAACTGCCCGTCACCAACGACTGTATTTGTTGTTTACTGTAAACCATTAATCCCCCAAATTAAAAAAAAATAAACAGCAGGCTTCATGCACTATTTCTGATGTCAAATCATTAGAAAAATGAACAAACAAACAAACAATATTTCAGTAATGGTGTGGAGCCACCAACTTTACAATTCTTTTACTGCACAATGTTCCCGGGGAAATGTCGCAAATTCTTTCTTTTTAAACATTTTTTATTATCTTTATATATTTATTGGATAGAGACAGCCAGAAATCAAGAGGGAAAGGGGAGTGATCGAGAAGAAGAGAGACAGAGAGACACCTGTAGCCCTGCTTCACCACTTGCAAAGATCTCTCCCTGCTCGTGGGGACTGGGGGATCAAACCTGAGTCCTTGTGTATTGTAACATGTGTGATCAACCAGGTGTGCCACCACCCAGCCCCTTAAAAATTTTTTTTTGTTATCTTTATATATTGGATAGAGACCATGAGAAACCGAGGAAAGGGGAAGTCACAAATTCTCTGCAACTTGATTTTCTCATTTTAAAACTGAGTAATATATTTATTTATCTTCCCTTTTGTTGCCCTTTTTATTTTTTATTGTTGTTCTATTTATTATTGTTGTTGTTATTGAAGTCCTTTTTGGATAAGACAGAGAGCAATGGAGAGAGGAGGGGGAAGACAGAGAGGGGAGAGAAAGATAGACACCTGCAGACCTGCTTCACCGCCTGGGAAGCGACTCCCCTGCAGGTGGGGAGCCGGGGGCTTGAACTGGGATCCTTACGCCGGTCCTTGTGCTCCGTGCCACATGCGCTTAACCCGCTGTGCTACAGCCTGACTCCCTCAAAACTGAGTAATACAATTTAAATTTTTGTGAAGGTCTAAACTCTACTAAAGTAGTATATACATATACATATACGTATACGTATACGTATACGTATACGTATACGTATACGTATACGTATACATATACATATATATATATACATATATGTTTCCAACCAATCAACCACTGAACAAACACACAAATAACTGTCTGTTAGAGATGGAAAGACATAACAGGTGAACGTCCAGCCGTAACACGCAAAGGTTTCTGTTGGAGAATGGAGGAGGGCCAGGCTTGCCAAGGGCTCCTCTTTCACTCACTGCTTTCTGAAGGTCACTTCATGGCTCCCGGGACAAAGCTGTGTGTGTGCGGGAGCTCTGTGTATCCGGAAAGTGAACAGCTGCCAAGCTCGGGACAGGGATGCAGAGACAGGAGCCTCCCCTCAGTGCTCCGGGCGGGAACAGAGAGAGTGGCCCTTTGCAGTATGCCCGGCACGCTGCCCGGGAGAGGCAGGGAGCCACCTTGACCTGGGGGATGGCAGAGGCTGACCCATAGCCCAGGTTCAGTCCTCGACCTGAGAATGTCCGTTCCTGAAGGGCAGTTGGAAGTTTGCATGTGCTTCCAGAGTGAAGTCTGAAATGATGACTATCTGAGTCTTTACAGAGAGCGTGTGCTGACCCCTGAGGTAGTGGGTGAGGGAAGGCTTCCCAAGAAAGGTCCAGAAGCCACCATCACCCTGTTCCTCCCACAACTCTGGCTCAGTCTCACACCAGGTGGGTGTTCCACTGCTCTGTGTGGCCGGGTGATGGCACTAACAGTAGTAAGGGCAGGTGTGGCCGCAGGCTCTGGCTCTGCCCTCTCTCTTTGGGGCTGGAGCCTTCAGTAAACATGGACTCCTTCTAAATCAGACCGTTTCTGCGACTCAGGGCTAGAAAAACACAATGGGGAACAAAGAAAACACCACACCCACTCTCTCAACTCCTGCTTCACACTCCACCAAGCTGGCTGGGCCGGACTGAGACATTCAGGCGCAGTCCAGGGAGCCACACCTCACAGAAAAAAACACCCCCTTGCACCCCTGTCCCCAGCTCTCCTGCTAGCCCTGCAGCTCCCAAGTTTGGTTCAGGGTTGGTAGATTCAGCAAACATCTCCTTTCTTCTCTGGAGTTTCAGAGCTGCCTACTATTTGGGCTTCATTGAGACAGAAATGTCACACTGCTATCTTTAGAATACTCACAGAGCCAGAGCTCTGAAATGCTGTAGTGGATGCCCTAGACCAAAAAAAGGAAAGAAAATAAAAGGGGGGGGATATAGATCCAGATCTCATCTCTACAACAGCAAAGGCAGACAGGATTTCAAAACAGCTATTAATCTGCGACAGGGAAGAGGTGAAGCAGACACTGTACTCCCTCCCAAACGCAGCCGCAACCCCAGCTGAAGAGCCCAGCGGCTTCCGAGGCAATTAGCAGCAGATAGCATTTCCCCACACCCACCGAGCCCAGTCCCTTTGAAAACCTGCGCTCTTGACACGTTTCGCTACAAAAATCAATTATTTTCCTGAGCAGGATGGGCCACCCTCCATCCTGGGAACATAGGAGAGCCCACCTGCTCTCCAATGTTCTCTAACAGGACCCCCTGGCTTTTCCAGATGGGCTTATGGGGCTGGGGAGTCTGTATTTCTGGTGTTATCTTGCTTTGTGGCCATCAAGAATTGCCCTCCCGTCTGTGTCTCTCTGACCAGGACCACAGCATGGCTCTGCTTACAAACCTCCTGCATCTGACAGCTTCCACAGACTCTCTCTTTTACACTTATGATATTTTCTAATGAAAAAAAATCTTTATTATGATAGAGACAAAGAGAAATGGGATGGGTCGGGGGAGGAAAAAGAAAGACACCTGCAGCACGGCTTCCCTGCTCTTGAAGCTTCCCCCCTGGCAGCTGCAGACCAGGGGCTTGAACCCAGGCCTGTGCACATGGTAATGGGTGCTCTCAACCAGGTTCACCACCACCGGGCCCCACTCCTGCAGATGCTTGTCCCCAGTGAGAAAGCAGGCTTTCGAAAGCTGACGGATTCTTAGTGACCAGGAGTCCAGTCACTGACCCCTGAGCACCTGGCAGAGGCTCCACCCCATTTGGGGTGAGGGTGGAGGTGTCGGGCCTGAGGTTTGCTTCCCAAGATGCTTCATGGGCTATGTCCACCAAAGACGAGCAGTGTGCAGGCTTCTCTTGCTGCGCCCAGGTCTCCAGCAGGCTGACCGGGATGTTGACAAAAAAGCAACCAGGAGAGCAGGTGGACTGGGTTGGGCGGCTTAAGGGGGGCAGGTTTGCTCTCTGGGGCAATGAGAGGGAGGTAGCTCCTGCCAGCGAGGGCTGTGGGAAGTCAGACACCTTCCTCAGCTCTGTGCTCTGAGTCCCAAACCTCTCAGCAGCTGTTGTAATCTGACCATTTCCTTTTTTTTTTTTAAATTGTCTTTATTTATTGGATAGAGACTAGAGAAATTGAGAGAGGAGGGAGAGGCTGAGAAGGGAAAGAGAAAGACTACTGCTTCATCAACTGTGAAGCTTTCCCCTTACAGGTGGGAACTGGGGGCTTGAACCTGGGTCCTTGCACATTGTAACATCTGTGTCCAACTGGGTGTGACACTGCCTGGCCCTTAAACTAGTCATTTCCTTTCCTTTCCTTTTCTTTTCTCTCTTTTTTTCTTTCCTTTTCTCTTCTCTTCTCCTCTCTTCTCCTCTCCTCTCTTCTCTTCTCTTCTCCTCTCCTCTCCTCTCTTCTCTTCTCTTCTTTATTTCCTTTCCTTTCATTTTTTTACCAGAGTCAAAGCAGTAACATTTTCAATCTCTCAATTTCTCTCTCTCTTCTTCTTCTTCTCCTCCTTCTCCTTCTCCTTCTGCTACTCCTTCTGCTTCTGCTTCTCCTTCTCCTTCTCCTTCTTCTCCTCCTTCTCCTTCTCCTTCTTCTTCTTCCTCTCCTTCTCCTTCTCCTTCTTCTTCCTCTCCTTCTCATTCTCCTTCTTCTCCTCCTTCTCCTTCTTCTCCTCCTTCTCCTCCTCCTTCTTCTCCTCCTTCTCCTCCTCCTTCTTCTCCTCCTTCTCCTTCTTCTTCTTCCTCTCCTTCTCCTTCTTCTTCCTCTCCTTCTCATTCTCCTTCTCCTCCTTCTCCTTCTCATTCTCCTTCTTCTCCTCCTTCTCCTTCTCCTTCTTCTCCTCCTTCTCCTTCTCCTTCTTCTTCTTCCTCTCCTTCTCATTCTCCTTCTCCTTCTTTTGGCATTTTATTTATTTATTTATTTTTAAAATTTATTTATTGGGGAATTAATGTTTTACATTAAATAGTAAATACAATAATTTGTACATAACATTCCCCAGTTTTCCATATAACAATAAAACCCCACTAGACCTTCTGTCATCCTTTTTGGACTTGTATTCTCCCACCCACCCAACCCAGAGTCCTTTACTTTGGTGCATTATGCCAGTTCTAGTTCACATTCTACTTTTGTTTTCTCTTCTGATCTTGTTTTTCAACTTCGGCCTGAGAGTGAGATCATCCCATATTCATCCTTCTGTTTCTGACTTATTTCACTCAACATGAATTTTTCAAGGTCTGTCCAAGATCGGCTGAAGATGGTGAAGTCACCACTTTTTATAGCTGAGTAGTATTCCATTGTGTATCTAGACCACAACTTGCTCAGCCACTCATCTATTGTTGGACACCTGGGTTGCTTCCAGGTTTCGGCTATTACAAATTGTGCTGCTAAGAACATATGTGTACACAGATCTTTTTGGATGGGTGTGTTGGGTTCCTCAGGATATAACCCCAGGAGAGGAATTGCAGGATAATAGGGTAGGTCCATTTGTAGCCTTCTGAGAGTTCTCCTGACTGTTCTCCACAGAGGTTGGACCAATTGATATCCCCACCAGCAGAGCAGGAGGGTTCCTTTGACCCCACAACCTCTCCAGCATTTGCTGCTGTTGCCCTTTCTGATGTATGATATTTTCGCAGGAGTGAAGTGATATCTCATTGTTGTCTTGATTTGCATTTCTCTGACAATCAGAGACTTGGAGCATTATTTTCCATGTGTTTTTCAGCCCTGTGGATCTCTTCTGTGGTGAATATTCTGTCCATGTCCTCCCCCCATTTTTGGATGGGGTTATTTGTTTTCTTGTTGTTGTGTTTGGCAAGCTCTTTATATATTTTGGTTATTAGCCTCTTGTCTGATGTATGGCATGTAAAGACCTTCTCCCATTCTGTGAGGGGGTCTCTAGGTTTGGGTAGTGGTTTCTTTTGCTGTGCAGAATCTTTTTAATTTGATGTAGTTCCATAGGTTTATACTTGCCTTAGTCTTCTATGTAATGGGATTCATTTCATTGAAGATGTCTTTAAAATTTATGAGAGAAAGAGTTTTCCCAATATTTTCCTCTAAGTATCTGATAGTTTCTGGTCTAACATTCAAGTCCTTGATCCACTTGGAATTTACTTTTATATTTGGGGAAATATAGTAGTTCAGTGTCATTCTTCTGCAAGTTTCAACCAATATTTTTTAACACCATTTGTTGAAGAGACTCTGCTTTCCCTATTTACTTTATCAAAGATTAGATGTCCATAGGTGTGGGGGCTTATTTCTGGGCTCTCAATTCTATTCCATTGGTCAGTGTGTCTATTCATGTTCCAGTATCAAACATTTTTTATTACAATGGCTCTATAATATAATTTGAGATCTGGGAGTGTGATGCCTCCAGTTCTGTTCTTTCTTCTCAAGATTGTTTTGGCAATTCTAGGTCTTTTCTGGTTCCAGATCAACATTTGTAGCATTTGTTCTATTCTCCTAAAAATGTGGTTGGGATCTTGATGGGGATAGCATTGAACTTGCAGATGGCTCTGGGTAGTATATTCATTTTGATGATGTTAACTCTTCCAACCCATGAACATGGAATATCTTTCCAATTCTTTGTGTCTTTTTTAATTTCCTTGAGTAGTGACTCATAATTTTCAGTATACAAGTCTTTCACTTCTTTGGTCAGGTTTACTCCTAGATATTTTATTGTTTTTGTTGCTATAGTAAAAGGAATTTATTTCTGGATTTCAGCCTCTTCTAACTTAGTGTTTGCATAGAGGAATGCCACTGACTTTTGAATGTTAATTTTGTAGACCGACAACTTACTGTATTGTTTATATCGAGTTTCTTGCTGCATTCCTTAAGGTTTTCTATGTATACTATCATGCCATCTGCAAATAGGGAGAGTTTGACTTCTTTTCTTCCAATCTGTATCCCTTTAATTCCTTCCTCCTGCCTGATTGCTATGGCAAGAACTTCCAACACTATGTTGAATTATAATAGTGATAGTGGGTATCCCTGTCTAGTACCTGATCTGAGGGGAAATGCTTCCAGTTTTTCACCATTGAGTATGATGTTGGCTATAGGTTTGCTATATATAGACTCCACTATCTTGAGGAATTTTCCATCTATTCCCATTTTTTGTAGTGTTTTGATTATAAAGGGATGTTGTATTTTGTCAAAGGCTTTCTCTGCATCTGTTGATATGACCATGTGGTTTTTTGTATTGCTTTTATTGATGTGGTGGATCACTTTGATTGACTTACGTATATTAAACCAACCTTGTATCCCTGGGATAAACCCCACTTGGTCATGATTTTAATATACTGCTGTATCTGGTTGGCTAGAATTTTGTTCAATATTTTAGCATCTATGTTCATCAGAAATATTGGCCTGTAGTTTTCTTTTTTTGGTTGTGTCCCTGTCTGCTTTTGGTATCAAAGTGATGTTGGCTTCACAGAAGCTGGCAGGGAGTATTCCAGTGTCTTCAATCTTCTGGAAGACTCTTAAAAGTAGAGCTATTAGTTCTTCTTTTCAGGTTTTGTAGAATTCATTTGTAAAACCATATGGTCCAGGACTTTTATTCTTTAGGGTTCCTTTGTTCTTCTTCTTCTAGGTCTTTAAGATGTGCAATCAGGCTTTTTATTTGTGCTTTTTCTTATTTCCTGATGTGTGCCTGCATGGCTATGAATTTCTCTCTCAGTACTGCCTTAGCTGTGTCCCAAATAATTTGATAGCTTGTGTCTTCATTTTCATTGAACTCTCAAAACATTTTGATTTCTTCCTGTATTTCCTTTTTGACCCAGTAGCTGTTAAGTAGTGCACTGTTGAGCTTCCTCATTTTGGGACTACTACTAATCTTTTGTATATTGTTAAGTGTTAGTTTAATTACACTGTGGTCTGAGAAGATGCTTGGGATGATTTCAATGCTCTTGAATTTGCTTATGTTGTCTTTGTGGCCTAATATATGGCCTATCCTTGAGAATGACCCATGTGGACTTGAGTAAATTGTGTATTCCAGTTTCTTGGGATGAATGACTCTGAAAGTTTCCAATAGTTCTAATTTACCTATCTCCTCATTTAACTTCCTCACGTCTTTGTTGATTTTCTGCCTGGATAATCTTTCAAGTTGAGAGAGTGGGGTGTTGAAGTCCCCTACTATGACTGTGTTGCTGTAGCTCTTTCAGTAGATGTTTGATGGATTCTCATTGGGTGCATAGATGTTAATAATTGTTAAGTCCTCTTGACTGACTGATCCTCTGATCATTAAGTTGTGTCCATCCATATCTTTTTAATTTTATTGATTTTAAAGTGTATCATGTCAGATATGAGAATAGCTGTTCCTGCCCTTTTTTGTGGGCCATTGGCTTGTATGATAGTTTTCCATCCTTTCACTTTGAGTCTGTGTTTGTCCTGTTGAGTTAGGTGGGTTTCCTGTAGACAGCATATTGTTGGGTTGTGTTTTCTACTCCATCTTCCTACTCTGTGTCTTTTAATAGATGACTTAAGGCCACTTACATTTATTGATATCAAAGATTGAAGATATTTTAATGCCATTCTTGTAGATTTCTAGAGTGTTCTGAAATATGGCATATTTATTGTGGTCTGGCTGTTTATAGGAGACCTGTCAGAACTTCTTTCAGGGAAGGCTTGGTGATAGTTGATTCTTTCAACTGTTGCTTGTCTGAGAAGGTTTTCATGTCTCCATCTAGTCTGAATGAGAGTCTATCAGGATACAGTACTCTTGGTTGAAAGCCTTTCTCATTGAGCACTTGATAGATATCTTGCCATTCTCTTCTGGCCTGTAGTGTTTGTGTGGAAAAGTCTGCTGCTAATATTACGGGTGACCCTCTGTTTTTCTCTTGCAGCCTTCAGGATCCTTTCTTTATCCTTATCCCTTTCCATTCTAAATATGGTGTATCTTGGTGTCTTTAAGTCTGGGTTAATTCTGTTTGGGACCCTCTCGGCTTCTTGAACCTTTATGTCTTTTATGCTGTCTAGACTAGAGAAGTTCTCAGCTATTATGTCCTGAGTCTTAGAGGAGTCCTCTCCTCCCTTCAGCCGTATTTTTGTTGGTGAAACAGACTGGAGATTATGTCTCAACTGGTAAACTGCCAGACCATGATTTGGTAGGTTCCTGAAGTAGTTCTTGTCCTGTCTTGTTGCAGTCCCAGGTGGTCTTCTTAGGTATTCCTAGTTGAGCCAGGAGAGGCGAGAAACACAGCTGCTGCTGCTCTATTCCCTGCCTAAGTCCTTCTTCTTCTCCTTTCTATTCTCCATGCTATTGAGTTAATTTCTGGTCTGACTCAATAATGCCAATAATGGCACCTGGGAGAGAATTTGTGCTCTTCCTCAGAAGGCTCTTTTTGTTCTAGAAATAGTCTACTCCTTGTGAACACACTAAAGTACAAGAAAGGAGAATCTCAGCTTAAATCTTAAGTCTTAACACTTTGGGGGGCAGGTGGTGGTTCAAGTGGTAAAGTTCCCAAGTTACCATGTGCGAGGACCCCAGTTCAATCCTGGGTCCTTACCTGTAGGGCGAGTGTGTGTGTGTGTGTGTGTGTGTGTGTGTGTGTGTGTGTGTGTGTGGCTTCACAGGAAGTTAAGCAGACTGCAGGTGTCTGTCTCTTCCTCTCTCTCTCCTCCTTCTTGTCCCATTTCTTTCTATATATCTTAAAAGAAAAAGAAAAGAAGAGAAAAGAAAAAGGCCTCTGGAGTAGTAGATTCATCATGCAGGGTCTCAATCCCACTGATAACCCTAGAGGCAAAAGAAAGAAAGAGGGTGGAGGTAGATAGCATAATGGTTAGTCAAAGAAATTCTCATGCCTAACGCTCCTAAGTCCCAGGTTCAATCCCCTGTACCACCTTAAGCCAAAAATGGTTTAAAAGAAATAAAGAGAGAAAGAAAGAAAGAAAGGAAGGAAGGAAGGAAGAAAGAAAGAGAGAGAGGAAGAAAATGAGGGAAGAAAGAAAGGAAGTCACAACACATTGGTGACTTACACTGACCATAACTGAAACACCTCTGAAATTATACATGTTTGGGGACGAGGAGGTGGTGCATCTGGTTGAGTGCTAGGGTCTGGTTTGAGCCCCTGGTCTCCACCTGTAGGGAAAATGCTTTGTGAGTTGTGAAGTAGGACCACAGGTATCTCTATGTCTCTCTTTCTACCTTCTCCTTGCTTCTCAATTTCTGGCTGTCTATATCCCATAAATAAATACACATTTAAAAAAAGAAGGAAAAGTCACTACATTAAAAACTTTATATAAAATAGAAATTTGACAGTTTGTTCTAATTTACTCATCATCAGAGAAATGCAAAATTAAAACCACATCGAGATACCAACTCACACCTGTGACAATAGGCTCCACCAATAAAACAAGAGAAGCTAAGTGTTGGAGAGCATGTGGAGAGAGAGAGAGGTGCTCTACTGCACTGCTGCTGGGAGTGCAGACTGTTGACATTGCTCTAGAGAACAGTATGGAGAATCCTTAAATGTCACAGATGGAAATTCCTTATGATCCAGCCATTCCACTCCTAGGCATTCACTCAGAAGATATAATGACGCTTAACTTGAAGGGATATATGCACCCCTATGGTCATAGTGACTTTGTTCACAATAGCAAAACCTGGGAAACAACCAAGATGTCCTTTGACAGAGTGAAATGTTATGGAACATATAATCACTGAAGTGTTACTCGGCAATAAAAAAAAGATGATGTTGTGTGCTTCAGATAAAGTGGATGGAATTGGCGAAGACTGCACTTAGTGAAGCCGGTGAGGAGGTGATGAAAAACTAAGGGGTGATCTCACTCACATGTGGAATACAGAGAATCGAACTCACGGATGTGTGGGGGGAGTCGACCTACATCTAAGACTGTAGGAGACCTATAGTGGTTATCTATGGAGTGAGGACGCAGACCTTTGGTGACAGGAGTGGTGAGAAAACAAAAAGACTACATGGCAAGCCATTCATCTCTCAATAAAAAGAAAAAGGTGGGGGGCGGGCAGGCAGTGGTACACCTGGTTAAACACATATAGTACCGAGAGCAAGGACCCTGGTTTGAGCCACTGCTCCCCACCTGCAGGGGCTCTGCTTCACAAGCAGTGAAGCAGGTCTGCAGGCATCTTTCTCTCCCTCTCTATCTTCCCATCCTCTCTCAATTTCTCTGTCCTATCTAATAGAAATTAGAAAGGAAAAAAATGGCCACCAGAAGCGGCTGATTCACAGTGCTGGCACGGAACTCCAGTGATAATCCTGGTGGCAATAAAAAAAGGAGAGAAAAGAAAAGAAGAAAGAGGGACATAGAAAGAAGAGGGACCAGGGGTCTGGTGGTGGCGCAGTGGGTTAAGCGCACATGGCGCAAAGCACAAGGACCGGCGTAAGGATTCGCGCCCCCGCTCCCCACCTGCAGGGGAGTCGCTTCACAGGCGGTGAAGCAGGTCTGCAGGTGTCTGTCTTTCTCTCCCTCTCTCTGTCTTCCCCTCCTCTCTCCATTTCTCTCTGTCCTATCCAACAACGACACAATAATAACTACAACAATAAAACAACAAGGGAATAAATAAATAAATAAATAAATATTAAACAAAAAGAAAGAAGAGGAACCAGAACAGCAGACGGAGGAGGAGTAGGCAAATGAGAAAAAGGAGAAAAGGGGAGGAGAGAAGGAGAGGAGGTGAGGGAAGAGGAGGAAGAGGAGGAAGAGGAGGAGGAGGAGGAGGAGGAAGAGGAGGAAATCGAGTGTGATTAACTTATCTTCCTTTCTGTAGGATGGAATGGGCCCCACCACCTCACCTCCTGGATAAGCCGAGGCATTTTGGAGTGGTGTTGATATTTTGGCCGTCTCCAAAGCAGCTGTCCCCCATCCCCATGGTGCACATCTGCAATTCAGAGCACGGGCCTGGGTGGGCAGAGGCCAGGAGACAAGGTGTCCCCCAGAGCAGGGCCAGAGATGGACCCATCCCCTGGGAGCTCTGTGGCCCCAGCAGGCACCCAGCTGACAAAGCCACTCCTTCCCAGTTCTGCCGGAGCCATGGCGACCTTTGCAGACCATGTCAATCCATAAACGAAGCCCCCCAGATGAGGGTCCAATACTGTCTGCCAAGCTCGCTTTCTCAGGAGCAAAGGGCTTGCTCAGGGATGCTTTCTGCCCGCCTGCCCCCACCAGCACACCAGAGGAAATGCCCACTGGTGCTGGAGGAAAAGGATTAATTCCTGCACTTGGGCTCCCGAGGGAGGGAGTGGCAGGAGCCCCTTGGGGTCCCTGCATTGGAGGAGTGGATTAGCAGCCCCCAGGCCCTGAGAAGGGATGGAGCTGTGGCTGGCATCTCCCTCACAAGGGCAAACAGTGGAAGAATGGTCCAGAAAGGGGCTTCTGCAACTGCACAGCAGACGCTAAGAAGTGGGTTGTGGCCTAGACTCATGACCTTAAAAGGATAAAGGCAACCCCATCACAGGAGTGGATATTTTTTATCATGAACACACAAGACGTCTGCAAAGACACTAAAGCTGAAGTCCAAATACATTTAACTACAACATAAAAACCCTCTTTTATCTCTCTCTCCTCCAACACACACACACACACACACACACACACACACACACACACACACACACGACAAAAATTCTGATCCCAAGCAGTGGACACCAAGTGATTTGTTTTAATTTTTTTTTTTTGTCATAGTCAGAGTGCCTGCTCTTTGAGCTGACTTTTTTAGACAGACAGACAGGTAGATAGATGGACAGACAGATGAGGAGACTACAGCACAGATGCTTCTGTCAGTATGACGGGGAGTGGACTCGAACCTGGGATGTTCTCATGGCAAAGCAGGTGAGCTATCCTGGTGAGTTACTTTTTAATTATTTATTCCCTTTTGTTGCCCTTGTTGTTTTATTGTTGTAATCATTATTGCTGTTATTGATGCCGTCCTTGTTGGATAGGACAGAGAGAAATGGAGAGAGGAGGGGAAGACAGAAAGGGGGAGAGAAAGACAGACACCTGTAGACCTGCTTCACCTCCTGCGAAGCGACACCCCTGCAGGTGGAGAGCCAGTGGCTTGAACCGGGATCCTTATGCCGGTCTTTGTGCTTTGTGCCACCTGCTCTTAACCAACTGTGCTACCGCCTGACTCTTGGTGAGTTACTTTGATGTTCCTGCATGGTTCTCTCTCTCTCTCTCTCTCTCTCTCTCTCTCTCTCTCTCTCTCTCTCTCAATTATTATTATTTGCCTCCAGGGTTATCACTGGGGCTCAGTGCCAGCGCTACAAATCTACTGCTCCTGGAGGTCATTTTCTCCATTTTATTGGACAGGACAGAGAGAAATTGAGAGAGGAGGGGGAGAAAGAGAGGGAGAAAGACAGACACCTACAGACCTGCGTCACTGCTTGTAAAGTGTCGCCCTGCAGGTGGGGAGCCAGGGCCCCAAACTCAGACCCTTGCATGGGTCCTTGCTCTTAGTACCACGTGCACCTGACGGGTGTGCCACTGCCAGCCCCGGATGAGCTCTATGCCTGCAGGGTCTGGCTTCCCGGCCCCACAAAGTCCCTGGTCTGCTTTCCTGGCAAGTCCTGTCCCAGTTCAGCCTCAGGCTTTCTCCCCACATGAACGAAGTTTCCACGGAGCTGCAGGCGGCACAGGTTTTGCAGACTCTGTTTTGTTGGCTTCAGGAGTCCGGGGGTTCATTTGTGCTCCTCTCCACAGCTCTTGCCTGTGTATCACTGGGTGCTATCCACTTGTGTGGTGGTCCCAGACTTGAGAATCTGGTTTATCCCTGTTTGTGATGGTTACAGACTGGGAATGCTACTAAAATTCACGTTCAATGCTCCTTTTGAACACAGACCTCCATGTCTTTGGGGTCACTGTGTAGGAGCAGGATTGTGGGTCTGTGTCTAACTGTATAAAAAGACAGAAAACAGGGGGTTGGGAGATAGCACAGCAGGATAAATGCACATGGAGTGAAGCTTAAGGACCGGCATAAGGATCCTGGCTCAAGCCCCCATCTCCCCACCTGCACGGGGGGTTGCTTCATAGGTGGTGAAGCAGGTCTGCAGGTGTCTATCTTTCTCTCTCCCTCTCTCTTCCCCTCCCCTCTCTATTTCTCTCTGTCCTATCCAATGATAGCGATAACAACAACAACAGCAATAATAATAACGATAAACAACAAGGGCAACAAAAGGGAAAAAATGGCCTCCAGGAGCAGTGGATTTGTAATGCAGGCACTGATCTCTAGTGATAACCCTGGAGGCAAAAAACAAACAAACAAACAAAAAAGAAAACTATTTTCCAAACTGGTTGGTTCAGTTTCGACCCTCACCCCAGCCCACCCCCTAGGCACCGTGTGTGAGGCCGTCGGCACGCCTGCTAGCGATGGGCTCTCAGCTGCTTTTGGTGGAGTGTTTCTGGCTGGTGTGGAAGGACAACTGAGTGCTGTCTGTCTTCTTCCCAAGGAAGGGCATGGCAGAGAGTGGGTGCCGTCACCTCTGCTCTGCAGGCCACCCCTGGGCTCTCTGTGACGCCCCCACCCCTTGGCATCAAGCTGGGGCCAAGCTTCCTGCATTCCTGCTATGAACTCTCAGCCACTGACCCCCCTATGCTGATGGACACTATTCCTGCCTGGGGCACCTTAACATGGAAGAAGAGTGAGTCTATGTCACGAGCTCTGAGGTGTTTGACAGCGTATCGGCTCCTGCCAAGAGAGAGGGAGTTGGTGGCCAGCTCAGAGCAGTCAGTCGGCTGCACCACCAACTCTGTGTGAATCTGTCCAGAAAAGCATCATCTGGCCCTTCCATGGCCTCCCACTGCCTGCTTGTGAGCTGCCTGGCAGGTGCCGCGGACAGAGAGAGATGAGGGCTGATGCCTGTGACAGGGGTCAGCAGGAGCTCCTTGTCTGTTGTCTGTGCTTTGCTCATGGGGTCCCAGGGCTGGAAGGTGCACTGAGCTTGCTCACTGCTCACAGTGACAGTTAGTGAGCTTTAGAGAGGTCTCTTCTCTGCACTGGCCCTGAGCAAGGCCAGAGAGAGAAAGAGAGAGAGAGAGAGAGAGAGGTCCCCAGAGATAATTTGTGCCTATCACACTATCTCACAGCACTCACAGCAGCAGCCCAGGGAGATACCAGGGAGATGGAGAAAGGTTTGGTGCTGTGGTATCTCTCCTCTCTGTCTCTCTGACTGCAAAGAGTGACTAGGAGAGGTGAGAACGTGCATGTGAGATCCGACTTCCACCAGGAAGAAAAGACATGAGGATAAGAAGGCCCAGGAGCCAGGCACCTTGTCCGCACACGTATGGGTCGCACCCACATGTGGGTGTGTGAAGCACCTAGCCGGCTCGAGGGGGAGAGAGACAGAGAGAAACCTGCAGACCTGCTTCACCACCCGTGAAGTGACTCCCCTGCAGGTGGGGAGCCGGGGGCTTGAACCAGGATCCTTACACCGGTCCTTGAACTTCAAGCCACATGCACTTAACCCGCTGGCCCCCCACAACACAGTTTTGAGGACCCACACAACTCAACAACAGCAAAGCAGTAGCCCATCTCATCAGGTGATGAGCAGAGACCCCAGGTCGCTTGCCCGAGGGAAGCAGCCGGCCCACAGAGACAGGTACACCGTCACTATCTCCGTCCACCAGGAAAAGCAGGCAGCCGCCTCACACCTGCCAGAGCAGCTGCTCAGATAGTCCTGGAGGAGACAGGAGCACAGACGCCGTCCGCCTCGCTCCCGGCTGCTGTGGTCTGGGTGCCGGGCTTCCTTCCACAGGGCAGGCTGTGTGGGGACCATGCTCTCTTGGCCTGCAGGCTCCGTGCCCGGGTCCTGTGAAGCACCAGAGAAAATCTCCTGGGTCTTTTGAGACTGTGAAGTCTTTGGAGCTGGCGTGGACATTACAGAAGCAAATGCTCTTCATCCTGGGCCCAGCAAGCAAACATTTGTAGTATGGATGGGAGAAGCGCCTGTTTCCCGGTCTGTTTCATGATTTATCACTCGATTTGCCCTGCCGCTACTGCTCGGGGTGGCTTGTCAGCAGGACAACACCAGTGGCAGCTGATGAGGACACAGCTGTGGTTTGTAACATGACGCCAGGCTCCTCGGTGTCCCCAGATGGCTGCTCCCACACACACTCCAAGTCCTGCCCCATAAATCTCGGGTTGCTTGAGAGTCATTCCTCCACTGGATCTATTGCCCGGGAATGATTACCGAGGCCGTGCACAGAATCACAGAGGATGGGAGTGGTGACCTGGCTCCAAATACCTGCATAGACGGGGTTATTTTTCCATCGTGCTGTGGGGACTTTTATTTAACTCCTGTGTGAGTGTGTGTGTGTGTGTGTGGGGGGGGGTCCATGGGTGTTGGGCAGTACGCCAGCTTCCCCCTGCTTAATGCTGCGGTCTATTTACATAACCACTGTTACCTAAGAACTGCCCTGCCTGCAGGGCATTGGTTTAATCCCCACTTTCACTCTCTTTTTGCCCCACCCCCTCTCCTAGTCACACCCTGTTTTCAACCACTCTCTTTTCGATCCCTCCTCTCTACATCATATCCTGTTTCCACCCTACTTGGCGAGTATAAATATAGCTGCTCTTCTGATTAAACACACATGGAATTGCCTTCCAGCTTCCAGAGTCCCAGAGTCTCTCTCCCGTCTGTGAAGCTAGCCTGGCATCTTTAGAAGCATGCCAACACTTGGGTAATATGAATGATTTCAGGTTATGACAGGAAACCACTGCAAAGAAAAAAAACTTTTCCTGGGGAATGTAATTTTTAAAATATTCATTTATTGCAAAGCGCAAGGACTGGCATAAGGATCCTGGTTCGAGCTCCTAGCTCCTCACCTGCAGGGGAGTTGCTTCACAGGTGGTGAAGCAGGTCTGCAGGTGTCTTAACTTTCTCTCCCCCTCTCTGTCTTCCTGTCCTCTCTCCATTTCTCTTTTTCCTATCTAACAATGATGACAACAATAATAACTACAACAATAATAAAAAACAGCAAGGGCAACAAAAGGGAAAATAAATAAATAAAATTAAAAAAAATTCATTTATTGGACAGAGACAGAGAAAAATAGAGAAGAAGAGGGGAGACAGACAGGGAGACAGAGGGGTTGGGCGGTGGCACACCTGGTTGAGCGCACATATTACAGTGCGCAAGGACCAGGTTCGAGCCCCTGGTCCCTACCTGCAGGGGGAAAACTTTTTAGTGGTGTCTGAAGGGAATGCTGCAGCTGACCACCTCGCCTCCACAGGAATTCTCCTAGCCTCTGTCTCTAATCCTGCTGACTTTCATTCCATAACCCATGTTAATCCTAAAGGCCTTTGAGCTTGATTTCCTGATGTTCCTTTAGTACAGTTGAAACGTATTCTTGCTACATGTTCTTCCTGTCTAATAAAAACATCTGCTATTCAAACTCTTGGGGTTAACCCCTGAGGCTTAAAAGCGAATGCTCTTTGGCAAATCAGTGTCACCCATATACCCAACTTTGGCAAAAAAAATATGTGTTTGTCTCAATTGATACCTTTTCTAAATTTATGTGGGTGACATCTCAGACGGAAGAAAGCTCAAAAAAGCTTATAAGCCATATGCTCTCATGTTTTGTTGGAATGGGCTTACCTCTTCAACTGAAAACTGACAATGGGACTACATTTACCAGCAAACAATTTAAAGATTTTTGTTCCCTCTGGAACATTACTCATACCACAGGCATTCCCTATAATCCACAGGGACAAGGCATTGTCAAGAGGGCCCATCAAACCCTTAAGGCTCAATTAAATAAAGATAACGGATGAATGTACTCCCCCCAATATCCAGCTAGCAAAAGCCATAACTACATTAAATCTCTTTAATATTTACAATAACTCGGACTTACCTCCTATTATTCTTCACTGGAAAACACCATCCACCCTCCCAGATATTAAGGTCAAATGGAAAGACCCACTCGATAAAATCTGGAAAGGGCCTGACCTCCTATTGACCATGGGGGAAGGGTTTCGCATACGTTTTTCCACAGAATTACTCCAAACCTGTCTGGGTTCCTGCCCGCCATGTCCAGCAATACTCGCATGATGGCGCTGCTATCCCTGAGGAACAAGAAATACTGCAAGAGGACCAGATGCAGGACGCACCCCAGAACCCATAATACGACATGGCGGAATCTGAAAAATCTGGTTCACAGAGCCCTCTTTCCTACCCCTTCTCTGAATATCTTATGCTATGACTGGCCAGTTGTGTTTTATGAGTGAGTGAGTTGAAAAAAAATTAACTGAGTTGAGTGACCAAAATTTTTTGTATGACCCATTTTGCTCAGAGTACTCTGAAACTTAATTGACTTTATATAAAAATGCTGGACACAGCCAAGGTTTCTGGAGACGTCCAGAAACAGTCCAAAAATTTGTTTTTTCCTCTTTTGATTTTTTTATATATGTCTTGGTATAAATATAAAATGCTTAGTCCTAAACTGTGTGAGTAAAGACAGATCTAAATTCATTTTTAAAATATGTTTTCGTAACAAAAGTTTTTCTCCTCCTGTGTGTTACAACTATATGTTTATGGGTATGTTTCAAGTTTGGTAAACATTAACTTAATGGTTAAAAGTGTAACGCTGAAGCTACATTATTACCAGGCAAGGTAAAATTAATTTGCTAAAAGTAACTAACTATTTAAAGTAAAAGTCTAAATATTTAACGTGACAATACATCCACAGAACTAAAATACAAATTCTCTATACAGGACAATTTTGGAGGGCCCCCAAAAGTGCTTTGTAAGCTAATCTTGTGGAAATTAATCCACAACAGATCTGGCATCAATCTGACACTATAAATGTTAAAAACAATTGTCACTAACATGTGTTAACTCTCTAAGTAACCTGAGTCTGTTTATAGTCCAAAGTAAAAATAGTTAAAAATCAATATATATTTTAACTAAAATTGGTCTGAAGATCCTGCTGTAGAGACTGCTACAGGAAGTCACATTAGATGACCTTTAAACAAAATTATAAAGATACTTAAACAAATTATAATCATTGAATTATCAATTATAGTAAACTTCTAACTTGTCAAAAGTTTGTTTTTTTTTTTCACAAGTAATTGACTACAACTATGTCAACGCTTTCACATGAAGAAGCATCTGCTCATATGGTAAGGCATTAAACTATAAGAAGTTCCTCTATGTAAAACTTATGTGAATTAACAACATTCACATATTTTTCTACACTTAACTGGTGTATCTCATCTTGCCACTATAGGCCTGCCTTTGTCAGCCAACAATGTAAAGATATTTCCCTTTACAACATCACCCATGCCACAGACACCCCTTACTACCCCCAAAATTAAATGGTTGTTGAGAAGGCCTGCCAAACACCTAGGCTCAATTAAGCAAAGAAAGAAATAAGGGGAGACACATCCCCCCAATATTCAGTGGGCTAAGGCATCAAACCTCTTTTTCTATAAAAAATTTGAATCAGATGCCCTGCTAATCATGGGAAGCAGATTGTTTGTGTTTCTTTCCCAGGAATCCTGGGGAAAAAAACCCCTGGACCACTGCACACTCTGACATCGCCCACTAGATGGCATGACTACAGTGGCACCCCCCCCCCCCGAAACCCATGATATGACCTGACATGATCTGAAGAATCTGATTCACAGACTCCAAGGACAGAACTTTCTTACTGCCTGTCTGCCCTTGCTGCTTCTGCTTTGACCTGTCACGTTTTGGCAGTTCCAGCTCACTTTCTACAGAAAAGCAGAATTCCAGTGGCTGACCTTCCTCATGGAGATAGACATGCAACATTTCATCCCCTGGCATTTCTTCCCCTAGTCGCCTACTTTGAACTGAGACTTCTATCGGACTTGCTGGTATACCCTTTGGACACTGTACACAATTTTACAGCAGCTTCCTTCCCTTCACGCTGCTGGTTTTTCAAAGACTGACCCACAGTAGCTCATGGACTTTGCAGCCTGTTCCCTTGAGGACTATACAATGCCAAATAGCCCCTCCGCTTGGCAGGCCAAGCCCTCCCACCTGCAGGTCCTGTCCTTTGAGGCAAGAAATGCCCCCCCATTACTAGGCCCTGCCCCCAGAGACAGGAGATGCCCTCAGATGCAGGAGATGCCCCCAGAGACAGGAAAATCCCCTTGCCCAACAGCCGTCCCTTGGCATCACACTGGCTCTTACTGCTCCCCTACTTGTCCCTTCCTGTTTTGTTATAGCATTCAGGTTTATGCCCAAAAGGTTTCTGCTCACCCCTACACTACTATTCCTCTGTCACAGATGGAGTCTTTTATAGACATTGACCCATCTTAATGCGATGACTAGATAAAAAGATAAGGAAAGATGTAGAAAAATTGTGAGGAGATGGTGGAGACTGGCAGAGCTTAACCTATGAGATGAGTCCCTGAAGGTAAGTCTCTCTCTCTCTACAGAGGGGCTGCACACAGGGGGACACATAAATCTCACAAGGTTGGTGGCCATGTAAGTCTTCTCTCCCCCACAAAAACATCCGACATCTTCCCACCTGAGCATGGCATTCCTTAAAAATATTTAAGCCTGCTATACTCTAAGTTTACTATACTGTGGCCATTAGATAAAAGGAAAGGGGGAAGATGCTGGGAAATTGTGCAGATGCAGTCACAGCCGCCATGTTGTCCCCTCAGGTTATTGCCAGTTCCCACGAGAATTAGACGATATTCTCGGAGTGCCTGTTCCGCTATGTTGTCCCCTCAGGTTATTGCCAGTTCCCATGAGAGTTAGACGATATTCTTGGAGTGCTTTTCCCAACCAACGCTGTCCCGACTCATCACTCCTGGTTTTTGCCCTATAAAGCCCTCCTGCTTCTGCCTCTCTCTCTCTTGCCCGCTTTTCACCTCAGTGAATGGACGCAGGGAAGGGTGCTGTGCGTAGTGGGAGGTGGCCATTTTTGCTAGCTCCACGTGGCCCGAACTGCTGCACTCTCACCCAACTCTGAGGTGCCCATGTGAATAAAGAATTGTGTTCCCTCTCCGCTCCGGATATCCTCTCTCTTTCCTCTGCATCGCAGCCCAACAGAATGGAATTCCTTAAAGCTTTGCACCTGAGTCTCAAGATTCCCCTCTAATTACTAACCCCTCCAGAGTTCAGAATTTGCCAAGGGGAGGGTAGGTGAACCATTTTTTAAAAATTCTTATTTCAATTTTCTATTATTAGTGATTTAACAGTGCTTTACCAAATGTTGTTATCAGGGATACAATTTCACACACACATGGTGAATTGAATTTACTGAATTATCAGACCCTTTACTGAATTCTCAGACTCAGTGAGTCTGAGAGACAGCTGGGTTACCACTGCTTAAGCAAGTCCGTCTGTGCTGGGCACCTGTACTGCCCCTGGTGAAGTCATCAGTAGGCCTCCTTCACCTCTTACTGCACCCAGCACAATCATGCCAGCCCCCTTCATGCTCTCCTCAGTGATGCAATTTCCTCTGATTGTGATTACAGAGTAGTAATGCACTGGATTTATACCCAGGCCATGTGCCCTCGGGCAGTGAGGCTGCTTCCACTCCCCGGCTACTGTGAGTGAGGCAGCTATGGACACGGGAGAGTATGTATCCTTTCAGATCAGTGCTTTGGACACATCTCTGAGAGTGCTCCTGCTGGACCTTAAATGTTTCTATTTCCATTTGCAAAGCAAGTGTTTTTAAAAAGATCTACACATTTATTACAGGACAGAGGAATAAACACAAGAGCAAGACACAGACTGGGGGATGGAGAACAGAGCACTGCTCAGCTCTGGCATGAGGTGGTGCTCGGAATGAGCCTGGGCCCCCAGGATTGGTGCTCTACCAGGCTGAGCTGGCCGTCCAGTCCCACACAAGCATGTCTGAGAGACTCCATTCTGTTTCTGGTTCTCATTAACTTATGGGAAACTCTCAGAGTCTCCTATGGATGCGACACCTTTGCTTCCTGTCCAGAGGAGGGGTCACCTTGCCCTGCGAGTGGCCTCCTCACCTTCCACCTGGCCCCACTCCAGAACCACCCAGTGCACTCCAATGTGCACGCCCAGGTGGTCCCACAAGATCCACCTCACTGTAAATGGGGAGCACACTCCCACCTCCCCACCTTCCTGCTGGGCTGACGTGGGGCCCCCAGCCGGAGTGCCACTGCTCCCTGTCTTCTCATCACAGCTGGGTTCAACCCTGTTCCCAGTGGCCAAGTGTTTGTGGGAATTTGAACTGAGAGAAGAACTGGACCCAGAAGAGATTCTGGTCCCAGCTGGCCCTGAGCCCAAGAGTAAGCCCACGTTGGGGGAGCAAGGCCCAGCAGCAAGCAAAGATGACCCCTCCTCTCTCAGACCAGAGGGCTCTCAGAATACCTTCCCTCCCTCCAGCTCTGGGATAGGACCCAGGAGACCTTGGCTCCCCTCTGGGCTTGGAACAGGAGCCTCGGAATAGCACGTCCTGCCTGGAGGGTCTGTGCCTGTCAACTCCAGCTCAGCCCCACACAGTCCTCTATGGAAATGGCCTTTTCTTATGCACAGGCACTGGCACTGAATTGCTTTCATGAGAACCACTCGAGCTGCATTCGGTGGCCTCTGTATTCTTATAAACTCACTGGAAAAGCAATCAGCATCCGGCAGCACTCAGGAAAGTGGGGGGCGGGCGAGGGGCCTTAGCACACTCTGCCCAGAGCCACCTCTGCAGGCCCAGGGCCGGCGGGACACAGCCTCCTCTGTGTCGAGGGAGATGAGGGAAGTGACACAGATTAAAACAAATTGTTGATCTGTCCCAGAGAGGAGCTGGGGAAACAGTGGAAGTAAAAGCATAAATGTCAATTTGGGATGATGAAGGACACAGTCTGAACATAATGGGAGAGGCCCCCAGACAGCAGCCGGCACAGAGATGGCACATTAGTGGAGTTTTGGCGCTGCTGGGGCAAGGCCGCACCAGGCACGGCTCCCCGCTCAGCCACCGGGGACCCCAGGCAGCAGGGAGGACGCGCTGTCCCCTGTGACTGCTTCCCAGATGGGCCGCTTCCTTATGCTCCTTTTCCTTCTAAGTGTCCACAGGTGTACACTCACTCTCTCTCTCTCTCTCTCACACACACACACACACACACACACACACACTCTCTCTCTCTCTCTCTCTCACACACACACACACTCTCTCTCATACACACACACACACACTCACACACACACATACACTCACACTCTCTCACACACACACACACACACACTAACACACACTCTCTCTCACACACACACATACACTCACTCACACACACACAGTCTCTCTCACACACACACACACTCACACACACACACTCACACTCTCACACACACTCACACATACACACTCTCTCTCACACACACACACTCTCTCTCACACACACACACACACACTCTCACACACACACTAACACACACACACACTCACATATACACACACTCACACATACAAACACACACCACGTCTCTGCTCGTCACTCTAACAGGAGGCTCTGGCCAACCCACAGGACAGCGAGAGGGCCCAGGCAGTGGTGCACCCAGGAGAGCACACACACTGACACACCCTAGGACCCACCTGGGTACAAGCCCCTGGCCCCCACCTGCAAGGGGGAAGCTTCACAAGTGGTGAAGCAGGGCTGCAGGTATCTCTCTGTCTCTCTCCTTCACTACAACCCTCATGACATGTGAACTTCTCTCTGTCTCTGTCATATATTTATGAATGGTATCTGTCCTTTAAAAAAGGGCAGGGAGGTGGCTCAGAGCAGGAGCATAGCACTTGCTCAGGGGGCTGCCCAGCCCAGCCCAGCCCAACCCCAGCCCAGCCCAGCCCAGCCCCAGCCCATGCTCTAGTCACCTTTCTGCCCCTCCCTCCCTAAAATTCATCATTCAGCCAATATGTTGATCATCTCTACTTTTTTTTTTAAAAAAATATTTATTATTGGATAGAGACAGAGAAATTGAGAGGAGTACGGGAGATAGAGAGGGAGAGAGACAGGGAGGCACCTGCAGCCCTGCTTCACCACTCACAGTTTCCCCTGCACGTGAGGCCCAGGGGCTCGAACCTGGGTCCCTGCGCACTGTACTGTGTGTGCTTAAACAGGTGTGCCACCGCCCGGTGTCCTGGCTGATCATCTCTATGCCATCCACACCTGCTGGCCATCCCTGGGCTCCCAGGTTGCCTGCCCTGTGGGGCTCCAGCCCAGATGCAGAAGCTTGATGGAGATGCCCTTCCTATGACCTCAGGTCTGCACTCTGTGATTTCACCCCAACCTCGTCAGGAGTCCTCACTGCAGGCTCCCAGCCATGGAGAAAGGACCTTATTATACTCAGGGGAGTCCTCCAAGGTTCCCAAATCGGGTGGCCCAGTCTTCCCCATGTCACTGCCCCTGTTGCATCCCCAGGGCTGACCCAGCCTGGTGGGCAGCCCTGTCCCCTGCTCATGAGTGAACACAAGGGAGCCTGGGGGTTCTGGGGGGATCTTGTTCCCTAAGCCCAGAGTCCGAAGCCCCCCCTTGGGGCCTAGGACACCCAGCCAGCCCCTCACTCTGCAGGTGTGGGGTGCCCTCTGGGCTGGGATGGGGGAGGGGTGCCCTGGCTGCCTTGTGCACATGATGGCCTGGGATTGGGGTGGGAGGAGGAGGAAGGGGTGCCCCCAGGAAAGAGGACACACGTCCCGAAGCACTGGCTGGTGAGCCTGGTGGCCGGAGCACGAGAGCCAACCCAGCATAGCGCCTCCTCCTGGAGCAGTCCCTCCCCTACATGTTACCTGAGCCCCAACAAGGGACCCCATGGGGCTTCATGTGTAAGTGACAAGGACTGGTGTCCAGGCCCATGTGGGGAACTTGGTGGCCTGTGGTGTGCTGGGTGGGTGGCATCCTGGCTGGGTCACCTGAGAAGGAAGCACTGTGCAGTTAGGGCTCAGGAGAGCCCTGTGGGTGGGATTCTGTGACGCTCTTTCTCCCCGCCCAGCCCCCACTCTTTCAGCCGCCCCCCCCCCCCCCCCGGCTTCTTGGCTGGCTGCTTCTTAGCCTTTCAAGGTGAACTTGGACTTGGCTGTGCTTGGGGGGCCTGGAGGGAGTGGGGAGGGGTCCACATCAAAGCCGCTTTTGAAGTGTGAAGTGTGAAATGTGGTGGGCAGTTCAGCGGGGAAGCTGGGTCTGGAAAGGAAGTGGTAGTGGCTCTTGGGAGCTTCCTGACCTGGTCACAGAGGGGGTGGCGGGTGGGCTGGCTCGCCCAGCTGATGTAAATATCTCCCCAGCAGGCCTGGGGCTCAGACATAGCAAAAAGCAGCGCTGCACAGACACGTCTGTAGCAGTGAGTCCAGCCCGGGCTGGACAGAAGCAGCCACCTTTCACTGTGCTGAGTCCTTCCTGCGCCAGGCCTTCTGCTGAGTGGCCTTCAGCATCAGTGGACAGTCCTGGAGGTGTCCAGTGTAGTGTCTGGGGACTGTCAGAGGTGAGGTGCCCTGAGGTCTGCTAGCCGTTGACACCAACCCACATCTGATGGTGTTTTTTTTTTTTTTTGATTGCCACCAGGGTAATTGCTGAGGCTCATTGCCGGCATTAAGAATCCACAGCTCCTGGCCGACAGTATTTCCCCCATTTTATTTGACAAGCCAGAAGGAAACCCAGGTCCTTGTGCATAGCAATGTGGACACTTAACAAGTTGTGTCACCGCCCGACTCCCCCATCTAGAGCTTTAAAAGTTTTTTTTAATCAATAGGAGACGAGCCAGAGTCTCATTCAAAGTGGTGCCCTGAGCCACTCTATGTTAGAGAGAGGAACAGAGGTGCTCAGAGAGGAGAGACAACACAGCACTGCTCCACCACCGTGCTCCCGAGACGTGCTGGGGCTTGAACCTAGAGCCTCTCATACAGGAAGGTGCATGGTCTAGCAGGAGCCGGCCTGTGGAGGGGCCTGAGAACCCACAGTCTGTCTTGTGTCCATGGGGTCCCTCCCTTGGGGAGACAGGTGGGCTGGAGGACCCCCACTCTGTCCTGCTTCAGGATGGGTGTGGCAGAGTGCGTGCGGTCTGGTGCATGGGGTGGGGGGCGGTGTGGGAGGGAAGCTCTGCCCGGGGAGGGAGCCGCAGACACAGGGACAAAGGCCGGAGCCAGCTGAGGGGGAGGCGAGGAGAGCATTCCAATATGGAGCGGGCGGGCGCCTCAGAACAGGAGGGAGAGAGACTTCCAAGAACAGACACAGACACCTTCAACTGGGAGCTCGCTGGGGATGAAATTTGGCCATATGTTGTCAGGATTTCATTTCTTTCTCTTTCTGCAACCGCCTCCTCCACCGCCACGGACCAAAATCCATCCCCGAAGTCCTGTGTCTAGTGCTCCTTCCTGTGGAATCTGGTTTCCCTCTCTTCCCTTCTTTGATGAACGTGCACCTGGGAGTCGGGGGCAAGCTTAGTGCCCGTGTCCCTCCCAGCCTGCGCTGGCATCAGCTCCTGCCAGTCAGGAGGGGGGTGACTTAAAGGGACGGGAGTGGTCGGTGCAACAGTGACCTCAAGGACAGCCACACCCACCTCCACGAATTGGTGAGGTGACCGTGGTAGGTTGGCGATGTTTTATGCCTTGCGAACCTCCAGGCAGGATGCTGCCAGCCCAGCCCCAGCTATTCAGTGCTGGGTGCTAAGGGCCACTGGGGATGGAGCTCGTCACGGTGAGGGCTTACCGGAGGAGGAAGACTCCGAGTCTGCCAGGACTGGTGTCCTCGGGAGGCAACAGCCAAGAGAAGATGGATGTGATGGTTAAGAGGAGACAGATGTGACAACCACCAGGGGACTGAGCTGGGAGGCCAGCAGAGCACGGGGAGCTGGAAGAAGGGAGGGACAATTCCGCTACAGGTCTCAGAACTGGGGCCCCGGTGCTGGGGACAGCAGATGTCTACTGTTGAAGCCCCCAGCCCGTGACACTTTGCGAGGAGAGAGAGCTGGCATACGGCAAGGACGTTCGCAGATGCAGAAGCAGGGGTACCGCGGTGGCAGGGGAGCCCAGGAAGGGGTGCAGCCGTACCTTTGCCTGGGGCGGTGTCAGCCTACATCACCTCCTCTGGCCTCCTCACCCCCAGAATCTAGGGAAACACACCTCTGTTGTGTTCAGCAACATCACCGTGACTGCAGCCACAGACACTGGATGGGCAAAGCCACCAGTCAGACCAAACAAAACACAGCAGGAACCCCAGTGACCAAGGCTGAAGCCACCCAGCCCACTGCTGGCCCTGCAGTGTCAGAGTGTCTCCTGGTCCCCAAACAGCAGCAAGGGCAGCACTGTCTGCCCTCATGACTAAATGTTTGCAGGATGTGCACACCAGACTTAGCAATCAACACACACAGCCTCTCAGGCCCCCGTAAGCTTCCTTCTGTACCAGGTCCTCCTCTTGCTTCTAGTCTGCAGATGAGCCAGTGGGAGGAAATTTGTCTGAACTCCAGGGTCGGGCAGTGGTGGCGCCTTGGCGACAGTGGACTCTGGGGTCCAGGGGACTCATCAGGCCCAGATGGGCCAGGGGAGCCTGGGACAGGAAGTGCACGGAGCAAGCGGCCAGTGCCCCGGGGTGATAGACCACCACTGTTATTGCTTCTCCACATTAGAACTGCCCGAAACTAGCAAACTGCGCCTTGCTGATGATTGCCACCGTCTTGAGGAAGCTGGTCTCACTCAGCTCCCAGCTGGCAGTCAGGGGACTGAGAAATGGGGACGCGTTGCTTTGTCGCCTGCCCCCCCCCCCATCAAGCTTGGTGCCAACATCCTGTTGAGATCAGGATGACAAGAGCGTCTGCACAAGGGAGTACGCTTTGTAACACCACTTCAGCTCACGCTCCTTGCTGGAAAGGAAAGTGTCATGGGTGACCATAGGTGACACTTGCTGCTTCTGTCATGATAGCAAGGTTTGTAAAGTCCTTGGGTCCTGGGCCCCATGCCCTGGGCCCCAGACCTGTCCCTCTGAAGACAGCAGGTGGATTCACCACTAGAAGGTAGTTGAGGTGAGTCAGAGGCAGGAGTTGCCGACAGCCAAGGGGCTGCGGTGATGGCCGTGGCACCCATAGCCTGGCTCCCCAGATGAGTGGCTCTGTCTGGCTGAACACAATTCCACTGGGCCTCACAGAAGGAGCTCGGGAAGGAGCACCCCAGGCCTTCCAACAGCCGGCACCCATCTCACACCTGCCTGAACCCTCCTTGCTGCTTGGTTGGTCCCATTCCATCTGGGAACGGCCGCCCTGTCCTCTCCCTCCCTTCGCCATGGTGTGCTAGGGAAAGACAGAAACAGGCTGGGGGTGTGGATCCACTTGCCATCACCCATGTCCAGCAGATAAGTAATTATAGAAGCCAGGACTCCCGCTTTCTGTGCCCCATAATGATCCTGGGTCCATGTTCCCAGAGGGATAAAGAATAGGGAAGCTTTCACAGGAGGGGATGGGACACAGAACTCTAGTGGTGAAAACTGTGTGGAACTGTGCCCCTGTTACTGTTAATGATTATTAAATCACTAACAAAAAAAGAGTCAAATCATCTAATAAGACGTTTACATTTTGACCTCCTAATTGTTTTTTGATGCACGAATATAACTTCCCACCCCCACCCCCACCCCTTGAGGGTTTAAAAAAGTGAATGAATTGCATGGCTCTCAACTTAGCAGAGACCCAGCGAGGACCCAGGAGCAATGACAGTTCAGTTCTGTGCTCTTCTGAATTTCACTGTGCTGCCACGGGGTTACCTATTTTAATGTGACTTAAGAAAAATGATTCCTCTATAAATACCACTTCTTCAGAATTCAGCACATTTCATTCTGTGGAAGGAGCCAGCTTGGTCTCGGTATTCCCGATAAAGAATGGTGAAGCATTCAGAGCTATCCACCCATAGGAGTGATTCAATAACAGTGAAATTGTCCTATAAGGGCCGGTGCTTTATTTCTCCTTTTTCGGAGGAAATGAGTATGAGCTGAGCTGAAAGTCAGTGCATTTCAGCGGTGCCTCTTTTTTGTGTGTCTGTGCAAAAACAGTTTTGGATCTTGGAACCACAAAGAAATGCAAAGATGTGAGAAGCTTTTCTCCCAAACAGAACCTGCTTTGAATGCCTTTATTCTCTGGGTTTGTAATGGAGAGAAGGAGAATATTAAACACACATTTTGAAGAGGCAATTATAATGGCTTTTGGCATCTCCGCTCCCCCAGGGAATCACATTTGGGAGGCTGCTCTTCTGTGTGATTCCTGCCCTAAATGGCAGAGAGTGTTCCACCCTGCATGCCAAGCTGATTGATTATTAGTGGCTGCTCAGGGGACTGTTGAGAGGTATTGGCAGGCTGCATCTGTTCCCAGCAGGGACGAGGGTGGTGATTGATTAGCGATGTCTGCCCTGGCTGCAAGCATGAGAAGCCAGAGCCTGGGCCTGCTTGGTCTCTGCCTGAAAATGGATATCATTTCAAAGCCAGCAGGGAAAGCTCCGGTCATACGGCTACTGCAGAAAGGAAACTCAAGTTAGACATTTGATGGGGTCAGATTTTAAAAGCAGTCCAAGCGGAGTACTGTGGAAGTTCGACCAAGTAGGTCAGTGGCCAGGAACCGTAGAATGGTGAGCACAGTCCGTCCTTCAAAACAACAGAGCCACATGTTTATGGAAGCCTCAGCATGTGGTGCCAGTGCAGCCTGTGCTAGAGAGATGCTTCCTTTGTACATGTGGAACTGGGTGCAACACTTGGAGGGGACTAGTTTCCCTGACCACCTGGCTGCACGTGGCTTGGTTCATCCATGATATAAGCAATGTCCTAAAGACTATTCATCTTTTTTTTTTTTTCCTGTCTAGGATAGAATGACTAATTCCAAAGCTATTTCTAGTCATGAGAGACAAAGTCTAGGTATTAGGGGGGGTCAATCCAGCACCCTAATCTTTATGCTAAAATCCAGACTATTTATATTTCTCTTCTTAAAATTATAATTAGGGACAGAGAGATATCTCACCATGTAGGGTGTCTGCCTTGCCAAGTGCAAAGACCAGGCTCAAGCCCAAGCACCATATGGGAGGCACCACGGCAACAGGGGAAGTTCTGGTGTTGTGTTATCACTTCTTATTTCTGTCTCTCTGCATTCAGCAGATCATGGACCTCTATACAAATGAGAAAAAAAAATTCTACTCTTTCTGAGTGCAGATCAGATGCCTGATTATTTAATGAAGGCTCTTCCTTAAGACTCTAAGAGAACTCTGAACTACAAATAAGTACTACAAATAAGAACTTATGGCCACACACTTGTAAGTGAAGCCCAACAGCCAAGGCTGAACAGGGCTCTGTATTTTTCTGGTGACAGGCTGACAAGACAATACTTTTGACTGTTCTGAAAAAGGGGAGTAGGACATGAAGTGACCACACCAGGCAGCAGGACAGAGGATATGGCAACTGTCTCCCTTGGAAGAAAGTAGAAGTGGCTCGGTTTTTGCCAGGGAGAGAGAGAGAGAGAGAGAGATGAATATAGAAAACTCAGCAGAAATGTCACACCGAGGAATCACAATAAGCATTGAACATTATTTAAGTCATGCATGGCCACGAAAATATATGACCCCTTTCCATAAATTGAAAGCCACTGCAATCAGCAGATTACGGGCTCCAGATGCTGAGGTAAGGGAAGCGGCTTGCTGCCCAGGCCCTCGCAGGCCTCCAGATTAACTCGGGCCCCGCAAGCGTCCTCACCACTCGACCCCCAAACCCCTGGAGAACTGGGAGGTCACAGTTCTTTCTCATCACCGAGGCCTATGTGAGGACAGCCACTGTCCTGAGGACTGAAGCGGGGAAGGTGAGAGATAGACTGAGAGGTGGAGAGGGTAAAGAGTGGAAACACACTTTCTCTTGCAAGGATGCACACACAGCCTGCCCGGTCCCCCAGCAGCCTCCAAGCCACCCATTGAAGCTCCTCTGTCTGTAACAGAATGTCTGCTTCTAACAACACCAATTTAGAACAGGATGACTCTGAGAACCAGGAGCTGGCCCAGCACTGTCCTCCTGCTGGCCAGAACTCACTCCCTCGAGCTGGGAAGTAGAGGCAT
Source organism: Erinaceus europaeus (assembly GCF_950295315.1). Classification (NCBI taxonomy): domain Eukaryota; kingdom Metazoa; phylum Chordata; class Mammalia; order Eulipotyphla; family Erinaceidae; genus Erinaceus; species Erinaceus europaeus. Next base: position 5,169,348 of record NC_080170.1, on the reverse strand, counting down.
TCATCTAGCCAAGGATTCCCACAGGCTCATGGGGTCGAAGGCTCTTGCTTTGTGAACGGGGAGGCTGAGACTCTGGGACGGCAGCCTGGCTGTCAGACGGTTACCCCCTCTGTTATAGCATGGGTGTCTTGATGCACAGAGGGCTTCCTGCCAGCCCGAGAGGGTCAGTGTCCCCCACCCTTTCACACTAGTCTAGTCAGGCTGGTGTCCTCTGAAGCAACAGGCTCTAACTATGACGGTGGTGTGTGAGGAGCTGCAGGCATGGAGGTGGAAGAAAGCTTCAGGTCTGCAGACACATCACAACACTTTGCAAAAGCGTTTTCATTTCTCAGAGTGATTTAAACAAACACTATGATACAGGGGTATCTTGCCAAGAAAGAAAGACATGAAAGAAGGAAGGGAGGGAGGGAGGAATGAAGGAAAGAAGCAAGATAGAGAGCAAAGGAAAGAGAGAAAGAGAATCTGGTCACGTTTTATTTCTTTTTCTTTGCTGTCATCAGTGATGACATTGTGTGAAGAGGGTCAGGGTTCTGCAGACGTGGGTCCCCATGTTTGTCAGGTGGGGATGGAGGGAGAGGTTAGGAGGCCTCTGTCCTGACCTGTACTCTCCTCAGCTGCGCTGGATGAAGTCCTTTTAGATGCCACCCCTGCACCGCCTTGCACTGGGGTCAATGATCAATGCGCAGGTGACTATGGGCTCTTGAAATGTCTCCTTCCAACCACTTTCCCTTCTTTTCTGGACTTTTGGAATCAAATGGGTACACGGAGTCAGTCAGCAGAGACCCAGAGAGACAGAGAAAGCAGCAGAGGCCACCCCCTAAGGCACAGGTGAATCCCAAGAATGGGGAGAGAGGCCATGCCTCACCACCCAGGGGCCCAAGAAACTCCCCAACACTGACCCTGAGGGCCTGAGGGGCTCTGCCAGGAGACAAGTGCAGGTACATAGCTAATCACAGGCTCCCCGTGGGGCGGCCCTATCCCTATGTCGCCGAGAGGGACCTGGCCTTGGGAGCCCCGTGCACTGACCCCATCCTCTAGCCGCACCTGCCAGAAGCTCCTAGTTGCATTCCCAGAGCACCGCATGGCACAGTTGAGGAATTTTTTAGCTCAGTTCTTCTGGGGAGCGGCCTCTCTGGACCTCCGCTGACCCAGGCAGGAACGCCGGCAGATCGAGAGGGAATCTCGGGCCAGTGTGGCTATAACTAAGCTCCTGCAGGGCTGGCAGGTGTGAGCCGTGTCAACTAAATTTATTACCATCTGCGCTAATAATGAACATTATAGAAAAGGGAGATGAAAGTGTTCTGGAGCTAGCTAATTTGAAGCCACCTTACTAGACAATAACAAGCTCCTAACAGTTTTCCCTTTTCTGAAAAAAAAAAAAAAAAACACTAATTATGCTTAATGTTCCCTGTCGCATTAGCTTTCATGGTAATTATATTTCAAAACTTTTGCAATTAGGGTGTAGTTAATATTGTGGGATATTGCAATTATTTTTCACTGTGACACCTCTATTGAAAACCGGTGGCATAATGATCACATTGTTCAGCTAAATCAGAACTGTAGAAATATGGCAAATGAACCAATTACACATTATTATTTCTAATTACAGATAATGTCATTTTCTCTGCTTTTGTCCAAAAGAAATTCTCAGACGCAGATACCCCAAGTTCTCCTATTTGTGAAGGCACTCCCGCTCCCCCCATCCACACCCTGGGAGGCTCCCATGCACATTCCTCGAGTGTGAAGTTCACAGACATCTCCGGGGATTCCTTGCACACTCCTGTCACCCCTGCCCCTGCCATGGGGCTCCCCAGCAGAAGCTCTCCCAGAGACGCCCCAGCCTCGGCTGGGTAGGGTGGCAGTCCACCAGTGCTCTGCAGATTTAGCGTCTTGTCATCTTGCTGTGACCCATTCAACAGGTCTAAGCCCAGCTCCCAGAAAAGATTCATCAATCTCTGTTGGCTGAGCCCCAGACACCTGCTATTTTACTATTATTATCATCATCATCATCATCATCATCGTTATTATTTCTTGCCACCAGGGCTATGTCTGGGGCTCAGTTCCTGCAGAAGGAATCTACTGCTGCCAGTGGCCAGTCTTCTCTGGTTTTTTTTTTGGGGGGGGGGGAGGGAGGAGGTTGTTATTTGATGGGAAACTTGAGAGAGAAACTGAGAGGGGGAGGGGGAGATAGAGAGGGAGGGAGAGAGAGACCTGAAGTGCTTGCTTCACTGCTCCTGAGGCTTCCCCCTACAAGTGGGGAGAGGGGTCTCAAACCCGGCTCCTTGCACAGGGTATCAAATGTGCTTAACCAGGTGCGTCACCGCCCACCCCCTACCCAAGACACCTGCTGCGTGGCCTAGTCCTCCTCCCTGCGCTGCTTGATGGGTTGGGTGTGAGCTTCTGCCGTGTGTCCATCTGTGGATGTGTGACTGCAGACTGAGAGGTGTGAGCAGGAGGTTTCTAGGAAGCAGCTCTGGAAGCAGTTTGGGGGGTGGAGGTGTTGTTTTCCTTTCTCTAGGATGGTCTCCTATGTGATCGCTATCATTATGATGAGCTTGAGTGTAACAACTCTTACGGGGTCAGCAGGCCTGGCTATACACGGTATCGCTCACTGCCCAAGTTCATCTCCCACCCACATCCTCAGAGAGGCAGGCCAGGTGTCCATACAGGTAAGGGGCTTGAGGCTTGGGCCCCAGAGATAACTCCTCGGTAGGTGTGCCCTGCCATGGGGAGCGCCCTGGTTCCAGCTCTGATACTGCATGGCACCAGGGGACAGGGGAAGCTCGGATCCTGTGATCTCTCTCTCTGAATACAAAGTCAATCTAGAGAGGTAAAATCTTGCTCATGCAAGGCTCTGGGACCACCAAAAAAAAAGGGGGGGGGATACAAAAGGAAGGAAAGAAGGAAAGAAGGAGAGGAAAAGGATGGAAGGAAGAGAGAAGCTCTCAGAGCAACCTGAGATGGTCTGCCTAGCTTGTCATCAAACTGAGAGATCCTCCTGCTAACTTCACCCCGAAGATCTGCTGAAACTAGGGGTTCCTGGGCCAGGGAATTTTGCAGAGGAATACCAAGGACCCCCTCTCCTTGAGGGATACCATAGGCCCCCTCCCTTTGAGGAATACCAGGGACTCCCTCCCTCCCCCCGCCTCGTGAGCCTGTGTTTGACACAGAGGCGTAATGGTCCCCACACGGTCACAGTAGAAAACTGAGACATCAGTGGGAAAGGGGTATGGGTCAGACTGATGCTGTGAAGTTCCTATACACATCTGAGCATCTGCCTGCATCTCAGGCCTCTAGCTTTCCCTGTCTTGGGCAGCCCCGCCAGGGCGCCGGGGGTGGGGGTGGTGGGCAGCTCCACGAGGCCTGACAGGTGCCGCTGGCAGGAGCCTGTGTCTGTGGGGTCCTTGTGGCTTTGCTGGGCAGCTTCAAGGCTGGTCTCCCATGAGCGTGTCCACCCTGCCAAGGAACGTGGGTGCTGTCCCCTGGGGCTCTGGCCAACAGAAGAAGTCATGGCAGTGATCAGATTGATCACCGAGACCCAACCAGACACAGCGGAGGCCGACAGTGGAGAACCAAGAGCCCTGGCCTGAGCTTTTGACCCCTATTCACTGGAATCAGAATCCAAAAATCAACACGGTTAGTGGTTACACTGATGTCATTCCCAAGACATGTTAGTGGTTACACTTGCCTTAGTTTTCTTCCCTTTCCACCTTTCCTTCCTAGCTCCCTTCCTTCCTTCATTCCATCCTTCTTTCCTTCCTTTCTTTTCCACCAGGGTTATCACTAGGATCAGTGCTGGCATTACTAATCTACCACTCCTGATGGCCATTTTTTTTCCTTTTCTATTTTAGGACAGAGAGGAATTGAGAGGAGAGGGAGAGAGATGGAGAGACACTTGCAGCCCTGCCTAGCCACTTGTGAAGAAGCATCTGCTATAGCTGGGGAGAGGGGCTGGAGCCCGTGTCTTTGCCCATAGCGCTACACGCACTTAACTGGGTGCAGCACTGCCAGCCCTACACTTGCCTTATTTCTAAGGAACTGCCCTGCACTGCTAATCCTGTTGGCTAGACAATATTTATTCTACCTGTCTGCTTTGCAGGGCTGATTACTTAAGCTAAAACACACTATGCATTTCTGCTGTCTTCAACAAAGGAAGACAATCTACTGTTTCTATCTGGGCGGGCTTCTGCCTAGAAATAACCAAACCAAAACACTACAACTATCTTATCCAAGGTAACTTTCCTTTTTTTTTTTTTTAAAAAAACTTCCTCAAGGTGCTGCTCTGATCTCCTCTGGATCAGGAGGGAGCTGAGAGTCCAGCTGTGTGGGGTGACCGCTTCAGCCTCTCTCTCCCCTCTGTGGGTCCTTTCGATGGAGGGCCCCCTGGAGATGGACTCCTTGACTGGGACCAAGCATCCAGTGCTCTGCATCCTGGGACCTGCTGCTGGGGGACAGAGTCACTTGGCAAGGAGGCCTGTATCTTCAGGACACCCTGGCAGGCGGGAGGAGAGCTGCCTCTCACCCCTGTGCTGGCAGATCAGCCTGTGCTGTGAGTCACCAGGCAGAAGAGTAGAAGCTGAGAAAAGAATGCACTGCCCATGAGCCCCGGTTTCTTCTGGAATTGGATCCCTAGGAAATGACTGTTCCAGAAAGCAACTCTTACCCAAGGGTGATCTTTGCAGCGATACACTTTTCCCAGCACGAAATTTGAAAGAGCAAAAATATCTAACAAGAGAGGGTGGATTAAAAATGGTGACAGGGCCAGGAAGTGGTGCACCCCACAGAACACACACATGCTAGTATGAGCAAGGACCCCGAATTCAAGTCCACCCCATCCTGTCCCCACCTGTAGGGTGGAAGCTTCGTGAGTGGTGGAGCGTGCCTGCAGGTACCTCTACCTCCCCCTTCACTCCCCTTCCCTATGTTTCTCTGTCTTTATAAAGAAAAAGGAAACAGACGGCTGGGAGTGGTGGAATTGATCAGTGACAACTATTCATTGGGGAAACTGACGATCCTTCCTAGCCGACTGAATCCACATGGATCCCAGTCACTTTCAAAGCCAGCAACAAGCAGCTCCTGACAGCTTTCAACCTGACGCTGTTGACTGGCTATGGAAGAAGGGCAAACGCTAGAAGAAGAAGTGACAACTATGGGGGCAAAACAAGGCAGAGCAAAGCCAAATGACATCGACACATGGGCGGGTGAAATGGCATAAATGCTGTGTCCTAACAGAGCACTGAACCGCCCATGAAGACAGTCATGAGAGGACTTTACAGGCAGCTACATGCATGCCAGTCATCTGAGCACACCATCGACACCAGCACAGCTCAGCACAGCACCCACCGGGCAGATGAAGTAACTTTACCATGTGCACAGACCTGGGTTCAAGCCCTGAGTCCTCACAGAAGTGTTGGAGGACAGCTGAGGGAGAGCAGCACTCTCCCCCTGCACCCTGCACCCTGCACCCTGCACCCTGCACCCTGCACCCTGCAGGAACTCTGGAGAAGGCCCAGAGGCAGGGCCAGCCCAGGGTGTCTGCACATCTTGCCCCAGCTCCTTCCCTCCCTGACTGCAAAGGTCACACCATGCAGATGGAGGTGGCCTGACCCCTGGAGACAGAGGCTGAAGCTCATCCCCTGAGGGTCCTGCCTTCCTCTGAAGGGACCAGAGAGCTGGGAGCCCAGGAGGCCCACAGATTTTGTCTCTTTCTTTCTCAGGGGTCTACATGTCTGCATGGATTGTACGTTCTTCTTTTCTGTTCCTACTTTCTCCCAATTAATGCTCATCTTCTCCCTGAAACAAGTCTCTCTTTCTCTCTCTCTCTCTCTCTCTCTCTCTGATTCCTTCCTGGAGGAGTCAGTCTAGATCTTACAGGAGGGAAATGGAGAATGGCCCTAGTAGCTGTCCCCGCCCCCCCCCCAACCCTGTATTTTTTGGTGACCCTTTGGGGATCAGACTTTGCAGGGAGGGAGTGTTCTGCCTCTGGCCTCCTGCAGGTGTGTGTGTGTGTGTGTGTGTGTGTGACACACTCCCTAAGCTGTTTCCCTGCACCTGCACCACACAGAAGGGGAGCTTCAAGAGTGGTGCCTCCTTTCTCCTCCTTCCTTTCCTGCTCTCTGTTTGGGAGGGGGGAACAGAGACAGAAAAATAAGAGAGAGGGAGGGAAGGGGAAAGAGAGAGAGAGAGAGAGAGAGAGAGACAAAGGGAGTGCATTTGGTGTTGGGGAATCATGCAGATACAAAACCCCAGGGAAATCCCTGTAGAGAAAATTCCACAAACAGCTGTTGCCTATAGGTCTACAGGCACCGCGTAGTTCTGCCTCCTGAATAGAACACATTGCCTTTCTCTCCTTCCATCCACAAGTGCTAGCTGAGAGTCTACTCTGGACCAGGAAGAGCAGGAGGTGCAGGCTACTTAGCTGTGAGCTCTGAGGTGATGGGGCTGTGGCCTTATTATTTCAGCGTTCCCCACTCATGTGGAGAGAGAGAGATAGGGGAGGGACTGGCTATCAAAAGGTTAGCAGTGATTCTCTCAGGATGTGTGATATGGGGCATTTAAGTGTCTTCACTCTCACCTATCCATTCCCGTTCTCTCATATTCACAGAACAAAGAGCATGTCTAATTCATGCCATTCATAAAAAATTCAAGCAACCGAGAGGGATTTGAGAGGACAGATATCCCTGGCTACCCCACAGTCCTCACAGGCTCATCCTGTGAGGTGGAGCCCAGGACTTCCCCTGGGCCATCACTCCACCTCACTCACCCCCCACCCCGGCCCCCCGCCCACCTGCCTTCTGCTTCTTGAAGTTTCCCTCAAGCCTGGGCCCGCCTGGCTGGCTGAGGACCTGGCCCTTTCCAATGTCTTTCTCCAGCGGGTTCCCAGCCAGGTAGTCATTAAGCAGCCCATGATTAACAAGAAAATTAACAGTGTGAGAACGAGGCCAGTTCTCTAATCCTCTCACATCAAATGCGGGTCTGTGTGGGGCTGCTGCTGCTGGTTCCTTCCCAATGCCCCCCCCCCCCCAACAGCTTTCGCCCCAGACCTGCCTAGGGAGAAGTGTGAAAGCACCTCGCTCCCCCACACTTGGACTTTGGGTTACTGAAGGTGCCCATGCGCAGACAGGGGTGCTGGGGTGGGCCTGGAAGGGTCCCTGACTCCAGGAATGGTTCTTGCCCTCGCCATGGCCCAACAGGGTGCGTCCCCTTCCCTCCCTGGCTTCTCGGTGGCAAAGTGTCTTGGTGGCTTTAAGAATTACAGGGGACACATATGGGTCCCCACCGAGGGAACCTCTGATCCTGACCAAAGCCCCTGAGAACCTCACTCTCCAACCATCACTCCTCTCCCTAGTGGGTTGAGGTGTGAGGTGCAGTCTTCAGGGGTGACAAGAACCCCCCCCATGTCTGCTCAATGAGCTGAGCTGCAGAGATGGAGGGAGAGTCCAGGCTGCATCCCAGTCTTTGCTCAGATGGACCTACCACCCTCTTGCTTGTCTCATCCTCTCTGTTCCCCTGCCAGCTTCCGCCAGACTCCTCACGGGGCTGACCCAAAGCCTGAGGTCCCCAGTGACTCTCTCTCTCTCACTCTCTCTCTCTCTCTCTCTCTCAGAAGGCTGGCAGCCGGCCTGGCTCTGTCTGACAACCAGTCACGTCCTCCTGCCTGGACAGGCCTCTGCCTGCTGGGGCCTCTGGTTTCCAGGAGCTCTAGCCCAGACACCCCAAACCCTCCTGTGACATCTACTGTTCCTCAGCTCTGGGCATGTGGGTCCCTGTGCCTCAGTTTCTGGGACTGCAAAGCCAGGAAGGCAAGCACTGCAGGGGCCACTGTGGGGGTCCCTCAGCACCCGGCATTGTCTGGCTCAGGCCACAGGCAGGGAGAAGCAGCAGTGCTGAGAAGGCCTCCAGGGCTACTCTGCTGGCCTCTTGGCTCCCTGCTCACCCTCACAGATCTCCTGCCCTGGGGCCTCCTTGGCTTTCACTCCACCAGAGCCCTATCCCCCCAAGACAAAGCCACACTTTCCCGTGCCCCTCCCTCCATCTGAGAGTCCTAGTCTGACAGCAACTCCCTAATATGCCCTCCCACCTCACTCACCCCCAGCCCTGCTGCCTTCTCCTCAGAAGCTCTGGACTTTCTGAAGTCTGGGGTCTCAACCAGGTCCTGGGGCATCTGACTCCTGCCTTTGCCGGGTGGGCGGCCACACTGCTCCAAAGCCCTGAGAACCCCTAGTGTGTGAAAGGCTACCAGCAGCCACAGCGGTAAGAGACCCCCGAGGAGACCCTGGCTCAGCTCATCCAGTGCAGCCCAGAGCCGCCCTGTGGAACTCCCTGCAGGCTCCAGCTTGGGGGGCCGGGGATCTGGAGCAGGGAGAGTGGGGTGCTGAGACTGCATTTTGCTCACTCCCCGGAGCAGAGCTGCTAAAGGCTGTCTGCAGAATCCCCATTCAGAGCAGGCCCACTGGCTTCCTCTCCCCACTGGGGGCATATGCAGCGGTGGCCACTGAAGGAGGTCCTGGGAGACTGGAGTCCTGGGAAGTTCTCCAGCACAATGTCTCAATGGAACCGGGGTTCGTGTGAAGTTGGGGCTCAGGTCACTTGGCCTGAGTCTCTGCCATCGGTGAAGGGGCCTGAGTTGAAATTCTCATCCCATTTCCAATGTTTAGAGCAGTGCCAGGAGTCCAGCAGGTGTCAAGAAAGGGCCTTAATGGAGCCTTTGTGGGCATGCTTTCTGATTCAAACTCCTCGTGCCTTCCCCAGGTACTGGAGCCCAGGTTTGCCTCCCTATCACCCTGCACATCAGTCCGGGTATCTGCCAGTCTCCAGCTATCTACCTACAGATGTTGGTTTGTAGGCATGAATGTGTATGCATCCATTAATTTATCCATTAAGTATATCTGCCCACCCATCCATCCATCCATCCATCCATCCATCCATCCATCCATGTATCCATGCATCCATCCACCAACCCACCCACCCATCCATATTCATGTCTAAAAATAAGTAATGTAATAAAATAAGAACCTCCTTGGTCTGGGAGATGGCACAGTGGATAAACCACTGGACTCTCAAGAATGAGGTCCCAAGTTCAATCCCTGGCAGCACATGTACCAGAATGATTTCTGGTTCTTTCTCTTTCTCCTCCTATCTTTGAGGAAGAAGAATAAGAAGAAGGAGAAGAAGAAGAAGGAAGAGGAGGAGGAGTAGGAGGAGGAGGAGAAGAAGAAGAAGAAGAAGAGGAAGAGGAAGAAAAGGAAGAAGAGGAAATAATTCTGGACTAGCCTGGCACATTCTCAAAAATGCAGGAAAGAAAATATGGATGCCAACACATGTCTCCCAGGAATGCTCCACTGCTTTGGAAGAATGTGGTTTCTCCTTTCACATTTCATTTATTTTTAAAAGTTAATTCTGATCTGGCAGCAGTAAATCTGCATTCACCCTCCTCGCCCCACCCCAGGGATCGTCACAGAAAGCCTTCCTGCCAGAGTTCTCAGGAGTTCACAGGGAGAAGAGGAGATGAAGGATGTGAGCTGGGATGGGTTGTGCAGCTTCCTCAAGACTTGGCTTCTTCCTACTTTTCTGAGCATCTGCATTACAACTGGCTCTCTAGTTCATGTTGTCCATGTGCTGAAAAGCAAAGTTTACCAGAGCTGCCTAGGCTGTGAGCACTTGATAATTATAAGAAAAAGATGAGCCTCTGAATTCTGAGGAGGCAAAAAAAAAGTAACCAAGATCCATTCGACTAATGGCTCACATGAGACTTAGAGCCAAATGAAAGAGTAGAAATGGTGTGGGTCCTCATTGCTTGCTAAATTGGGGGAAAAATGCAACAAAGATAAACCAAACCAGCCCATCAGTCAGTCCCTGCTCCCATCCTGAAAGTAGGTGTTGGTATGCATGAGACCCCTTCTGTTTCATTTGGTTTAAATCCCCCCTGCTTAACACTATTCTATTTACATAACCACTTCATTCTATTTACATAACTGCTGTCAACAAGCACCACCCTCCCTCCAGGGCATTAGTGGTTCAGTGATAGAATTCTCGCCTGCTCCACCCCCTCTCCTTGTCACACCCTGATCCTCTCCTTGTCACACTCTGATTGTCACCAGTCACTTTTCTCTCCACCCTCTCTATGTCACATCCTGTTTCCACCCTACTTGGCAAGTGTATATAAAGACAGCATTGTGAGTTTTATAGTACCTTGAGTTTAGCTCGGCTCAGCTTAGATTGTGCTGCGTCCTGCATGAATAAAGAGATACTGCCTACAGCTCAACCATGAGTCCCTGGTCATCTGTTACCCGCCCGTGAAGCTAGCCTGGCGAAAACAACAAGTGGGGATTAATCAGGGGGTGTGTGCGGGGAGCACGGTGCGGGCTGGGTCCCCTGCTCTCTGAAGCAGCCTGGCTGATGAAGCCAGCACTACCAGGCCTTCTGCTTGCGTGGACCCGGGGCGTTAAGCTCATTTCGGGTGGTTATAAAGATTCATGCGGCAATTACTGAGAGCCTTGCCTTGTCCCCCTTGAATCAGGCTGGGGAAATGCATGTGCTAGCTGTTTTCTGGTCCTTGAGCAAGGAACAGGAAGCAGGAGCCAGTCTGAAGGGCTGCCTGTCAGGCTGCCTCTCCTGGTGCCAGGCCCCTCCTTCCCAACCTTGAGTCCTTGAGGTGAAACAGAGTGGCAGCTCTGCAGATAGCCAGAAAGGCGTTGGGGATGCAACTCCCAGCTTCTGCTCTACCGACACGTCACGAGCTCTGCTTCTGTGCCTCTCCTAGTGAGCACCCTGGGAGCCGCCAGCTGTTCCAGAACTTCCCTTCCATTTTGCAATGTGTCTGAACAAGGCCTGAGGCTGGTCAGTGCTTTTCTTCTCCTCCTAGAGACAGACTGGGAGCTGGTTTTCTTTGCACTGCCCCCCATGATTCAGCACCATCTGAGGAATTTAAGGAGTGGAGACATGTCTGGATAAACAGCAGACGGCAAGCACTTTGGTCCTGAGTCCCACTCCTCCTGGGAGCCTTCTTCCTTGCCGGCCCCCATCAGCCTCTGCCCTCTCTGCTCCCCTTCCAGGCTCTACAGGGGAGTTTAGGCTTTCTCCAGGGCACCATGTTCTCCTTTGTGCTTACCCGTGGCTGGCCCTGAAGCCCCACCTGTCCAGCCCAGATGACAACTCATCTTGATTTAGGGGCCCAGGTAGATGCCACCTCTGCAGAGGGGATTTTCCTGATCCCAATGATCCCAGCTCGGGTCCGTGGGAGGGGGGGCGGCTGGTGCAGTCCGTGAGGGCTCCTGATAAGCTCGCTGCACTGCCAGGCTGGCTGACTATGGCCAGCCAAAGAAACTGGCTAGGAATCAGAAGAGGGTGCCCCCGGGCCAGCTTGGGCTCGCTCATCTCTGCCTCTCGTTCATCAGATGATATGGGACCGTGATGAATGTGTGCACATGTGACATGGCGTGGCCGTCACACAGATGCTCAGTGACTATCTGGAGAATTGAAATGGGTCCATCAAGTCAATTAAAGTCAACAGAACTCTGCTGAAGAGTCTTCACCTTCTTAAGCTTCTCATTGTTAAAACACTTTTACTGATTGAAAGAGAAGGAGGGAATAGAGAAAGAGAGGGTAAGGGGGAGGGCGAGAGAGGCCAACCGAGAGACAGAGACCTGTAGCACTGATTCATCACTCATTAACCTTTCTCTACCCACCACCAGGGATGTGAACCTGGGCCCTTGAGTACTGTATATGCTCTCTATCAGATGTGCCACTGCCCAGGCCACCTTCTCCAACTTCTAATAACATTAACACAGACTTTAGGCAATGATTGGTTCTCCCATTGTCCCTTTCTCTCTCTCTCTCTCTTTTATTTTAAAATACGTTATTTATTTATTATTGGTTAAAGACAGAGCAAAACTGAGAAAGGAGGGAGAGAGAGAGAAGGAGAGAGACCCCTGCAGCCCTGCTTCACCACTGGTGAAACTTTCCCCCTGCAGGTGGGGACCAGGGCTTGAACCGGGGTCCTTGTGCACTGTAAAATGTGCACTTAACCAAGTGTGCCACCACCCAGCACCTCTCTCTCTTTAACTTTTCTATTATCTTTATTCATTGGATAGAGACAGCCTGAAATAGAGAGGGAGATAGAAAGAGAGAGAGAGAGAGAGAGAGAGAGAGAGAGAGACCTACAGCCCTGCTTCACTACTAGAAAAGCCTCTCCCCTGCAAGTGGGGACCAGGGGCTTGAACCTGGGTCCTTGAGCTCTGTAACATAATATGTGTGCTCAGCCGTGTGCGCCATTCCTCCCCTTTCTTTATAAGAGGACAGTCGAGTGGAAAGCAGCCCTAAATTCCAATGGTTTGGATCTGAGTGAGACCCTTGTTTTTCAGTTGGAGTTTGGGAAAACAAATGATCCCGGTGATTCTCTGATAGAGAGAATCTGAGCAAGCCGGGTGCGGGGAGAAGATGCTTCTGGATGAGGGAAACCTCTCAGAGGAAGTGGTATCTGAGCCAAGGGGAGCACCAGTCAGCTGTGGGCAGGTCTAGGGAAAGACCTGGGCAGATGAACAAGAGGAGCGAGGCCATCAGAATCTGGGGTCTTGAAGAAATGCAAATAAGACATCTTGCCGCAAAGGAAGAGTGGGAGAGGTGAGTGGAGAGACTCTGGACAAGCCGCACCAGGCTAGCCACAGAAAGGGGCTGGGCTTTGTGCTAAGTACACTGAAAGTGCATTTCCCCACACATGCTGCTTTGGCCAGGTACCTAGGCCTGAATTCCTGCCCACTGTTACAGAACTTTACTGGTGAAACACATGTTTCAAAGACTAAGAAACCCAGGTAGTGTGGTCCGGGAGGTGGCACAGTGGATACCCAACCATGAGGCTCTGAGTTCAATCCCCGGCAACACGTGTACTAGAGTGATGTCTGATTCTTTCTCTCTCTGCCTATCTTTCTCATAAATAAATAAATTATTAAAAAGAAAGAAACTCAGGTAGTTTTTTTTTGCACCTGTCATCCATTCATCATCTACCCCTCTACCCATCATCCATCCATCCATCCATCCATCCATCCATCCATCCATCCATCCAATAGTCACCTCAGACTTCTAACATACAGACACGGAGTATAGCAGGTGGCAAAGAGATAAATATGAATAAGAAAGAACTTCCCTGTTCAAAGAATTTTTTTTTGACACCTGCAGACCTGCTTCACCGCCTGTGAAGTGACTCCCCTGCAGGTGGGGAGCTGGGGGCTCGAACCGGGATCCTTATGCCAGTCCTTGCGCTTTGCGCCACGTGCGCTTAACCCGCTGCGCTACTCCCCGACCCCTTGTTCAAAGAATTTATCATGTAATGAGGTACTTCCAGTGTGAAATACACCTGCAAGGAGAGTAAGTGATTCTGCCTTTTCTTATTTCTTGGGGGGGCTGTGTGCAGAGTTTTGCCTCCTTGCTGCGTGAAAGGTGTTAATTTTCTGCTACATTCGGAGCCACACTAAGCAACAGACTGGGTCTGTGTGGAGGACAGGGAGTAGGGTAGGAAAGGTTAGGAGCTGACACCTCACGGTGCTTCCCCTCACCGCAAAAGTCAACCTTGCTCAGGGGCTGATTTCCTACTTGAAGGACGGCCTCACTCTGTAGTTTAAAAAGCCTTTGGAAATAATTTCCTTCTTTATTTCATTAACCCCCCCACACACACACACCAATTCTTTCTTGAAAGTGTCTCTTATAAAACGTTTCTTTTTGTTTCCTATGGCAAAGGAAAGGAAGAAAAAAAATGCTAGCAGCAGAGCATATGTGAAGGTAATTTAAGAGCCATGAGAAACCACAAGGAAAAGATAAACAACCCCCAGAAACACACAAACTTAAAGAGCTTGTTCCCTTTTAAGAAGTCTAATTGGATGCAGCAGGGGTCTGGGGGCAGTGAGCCTTCTTGTTTCATGAGTGGAATTTTCTACTACGATAGAGGGAGTTAAAAGTATCTGCTCAACTTTTCTAAAATTGCCTTTCCTTCATCTCCAAGTAACCTTGACCCACCATGACCACATGCCATAGACATGGGCCATGGACGGTTTGTGGAAGCCTGCACCTGGGGCATACGAATGGCTTCTACCAAGCTTCCAGCTCCTGGACCCGTGTAGCAACTGCCCTGCCATTCCGTTTTGGATTTCTCTTGTGACAACTGAAGGCAGCCAGCTCTGTCTGGTCCCAGGAACTGCTGAGGACAGGGAAACCGGCAGGAGACAAAAAAAGAAGGTTCTCTCGAAATGTTAGGGTCGATGCCATTTAGCAGGGTATCTGGGCCAGGGCTGGCCACATGTGAGAGGGTGTGGGGTTCTGTGGGAGCTGTGTGTGTGTGTGTGTGTGTGGGGGGGTTCTTCACTATTAAACAATCTCGTTATCTTTCATGCCTGCTTCTCTCTGTGCAAAGGAGGGGCATTTTTCCCACACATTATCGCCAAGTATAATTATCCCTGCGATATAAATGGTGAAAGTAAAACTTAAGAGAAGTTAATTAAAAAACTTGCCCAAGGTAACAATAGTCCAAATGGAAAAGGAATAAGGCAGAGATTCTAGAGTTCTTTTAACTGAGTTTGCAGAGTCGAGATGAAGGCACAGTCAGGACTCTTTTCCGTTGCAATATCCCCAGCTCTCCTCCCAGGCTTGGCCACGAAGAGAGAGGAAGGGGTGGGGAGGGAGGGACCCACTTCCTGTAAACTCTCCCCTCATGAGCAGAGATCAGGGCAGGAGACATACTTGCTTCCTCCCTTTGGGAGGGAAACCTATTTCTCGGGAGAAGCCCTGGCAGAACGTGCTTGCTCTGCACCAGGAGAGGCCATCTGAGGAGATCAACCTAACTTGATCCCCATTATTCAAAACACATGACTCTGGACCAGGATGTGAACTGGGCTTCCAGCTTCCATCTGCTTACGAAGAAATATTCTGTATTTCTATTCAGTCTTAGGAGGTGTCTTTCCCATGCCGGGAAGTGGTTTTGCACGAGACGTTGCTGGGGACTTTGTGACAGGTGTGCACATTTAACGCAGCCTTTCTGTGTGGCCTGGCACGAAATGCTGAGATGAGATTCAGACTGTGGCTCCCATCAGTGTCATCCTGAGTCCAGAGTCAGTCATATTTGCTTCCCTTCTTTTTTTTATTTTATGAATGATTTAATGCTGATTTTCAAAATTACAAGGTAACAGGGTACAACTCTGCACCATCCCCACCAGCAGGGTTCTGGATCACCAATCCCTCCACTGGAAGCTACAACAGTTCTCCTAAGGTCACAGATATGGGTTGACTATTATTTCTACAACTATTTGTGTGTATGTACAATTTTGCTCATTTTTCCCTATGATCCCATCTTCTCTTCCTTTCTTTTTTGTAAATATCTACTTATTTATTTATTCCCTTTTGTTGCCCTTGTTGTTTTATTGTTATAGTTATTATTGTTGTTGCTGATGTCGTCATTGTTGGATAGGACAGAGAGAAATGGAGAGAGGAGGGGAAGACAGAGAGGGGGAGAGAAAGACAGACACCCGCAGACCTGCTTCACCGCTTGTGAAGTGACTCCCCTGCAGGTGGGGAGCCGGGGGCTTGAACCGGGATCCTTATGCCGGTCCTTGCGCTTGGTGCCGCGTGCGCTTAATCCACTGCACTACGGCCTGACTCCCTGTCTATCTCTTTCTTTCTAAGTCACATATACACCTGTTACTCTATCCAAATGTCCCTCCATTTTCCCTCTTCTCTCTCTGGGTTCTGACAGAGTTGGAGTTCAGAGCCCTATCATTTCTCCCCCATGGGGCATATGGACCATAATCATTTTTGGGGAGCAGAAGGTAGAAGGTCTGGCTTCTGTAATTGCTTCTCTGCTGACCATGGATGTTGGCAGGTGGATCCACACCCCCCAGCCTGTCTCTCTCTTTCCCTAGTGGGGCAGGGCTCTGGGGAGGTGGGGCTCCAGGACACACTGGTGAGGTCATCTGGCCGAGGAGGTCAGGATGGAATCATGGTATCGTCTGGAACTTGGTGGTTGAGGCTATGGAGCTTCTGTGGATGTCTCAGCTGTAGCTGGTGAGTCTGGTTAAGTTCACTAGTTGTAGGTATTTGTTGTTCCGGGGGGAGGTCAGTTCTGTTTCCTGTTACTCCATGGCTATGCCTCCCAGATGTCTCACTTTTGTTTCTTTCTATCACAGGTCCCTTCACGAAGGACTTGGAGTAGCTCACAGCAAAATAAGAAGCCATATAAATAGACTTTTCTCAGCCTAGGACTATACACTTTGTGAAAGTCGGAATCTTTTCTGAATCAGGCTGGAGCACCAACCAAACCCTTGTGTCCTCTGGGTTACTCTGAGAGGGTGTTATTCGAGGTTACTCCACCTTGTGCTGCTCCCCAGGTGGGGCCCACTTGTGCCAGCAGAGCCCGCGGGGGGAAGAATACATCGCCTGAGACCGGAAGCCGGGAGCTGCCCAAGGAGCTGGCTCCGGGGTGCTCTTGGCCTTGCCAGCGTAGGACGCCCAGCTTCTGTGACTTGAGGGAACACTGCGGCAATCAAATCAAATTGTGTGGCAGCCGGTGCCTGCCAAGTATTGCCATCGGAGTCAGAAGGAGACAGGCACTCACACACACCGCTCCCATCTCAACAGCGGCAGCAACAGATGTGAGTTGGCATTGTCTTTCCAGCTGCCCTTGGATGCCCAGAAGCACGTGGCTGTGTTGCAAGGGTTTGGGGTCTCTGCATGGCTTTCTTTCCTCCTGCCTGTGTGCTCTCACTAGGAAGGTCACCCTACCCAGAAGGCGAGAATGTGTTCACTAGTGGTTATAATCGGACTGGCAGCATTCATGCAGCTTGTCACGGAGAGTGGAGGCTGGACAGTCATGGACCTGACCCTGGAAATGTTACTGGTAGGGAAACTGATCCTGAAGGTAAGAGCATAATGGGGGGGGGGGCAGTGTAAGCCCAACGTGGGAGAACTCTGTGAACTCTGTTTAAACAAATCAACCGGTCGGAACATAGACCCCTGTCTGCATATAACAGGAGAATGAGAAAAGGTATGACACAACTCAATACATAGCAAAAGTGCTGCAGGAATAACAGACTGGGCAGAGGACAGTCAGAGAATTGCTGAAAGCCGAGTGTTTCCCATTGCTGCGTCACTAGGGTTTCCTGACCCACAAACTCTCCCTGTGCTGAGTGAGACAGTCAGACCCTGTCTAACCTTCTCACCACATGGTGGGTGTTTAAAAAGGCAATGTGCAAAACAGCATTCGCTCAAGGCTAAAAATGTCAGAGAGAGTATAATGCTGATGAAATTGTTGTGGTACCATCACCATCATCACCATCCCTACCAATATCACCATCCCCCAGTCTCCATCCCCACCATTCCCACCACCATCTCCATCATCACATCCCCACCATCTCCACCATCATCACCATCCCCCAGTCCCCATCCCTACCATCCCCACCATCATCACCATCCCCACCATCATCACCATCCCCACCATCATCACCATCCCCACCATCATCACCATCCCCACCATCATCACCATCCCCCCATCATCACCATCCCCACCATCATCACCATCCCCACCATCATCACCATCCCCATCATCACCATCATCACCATCACTAGCATCCCCACCATCCCCATCATCACCATCCCCATCATCATCCCCACCATCATCATCATCACGATCCCCACAATCATCATCCCCATCATCACCACCATCCCCCAATTCCCACCATCATCACCATCACTGGCATCCCCACCATCCCCACCATCCCCACCATCATCATCAACATCACCATCCCCATCATCATCACCATTACCCCGTCATCACCATCCCTACCATCATCACATCCCACCATCCCCACCATCATCACCATCCCCACCATCATCACCAATAACACAATAAGATGAATGGCATCACTAGGACCACAGGCTCAGGCATCTGCAGAGACCTGCAAAGGACACAGAAGCATGTATGGAAACGTGCTTCCCAGCTAACATGAGCAGCCAGTTCTATCAGTGATCACGATGTAATCCAAGTGGGCACTGCTGTGTTCTGTTATATTAAGGAAGACAGAACTGTAAACTTATCCTAAAATACCCTGATTTTTAATGTTGCCACTTAAAAACTTTTAAAAATATCAGCTAAGGTGGCTGGATGGTGGTGAATTCAGTAAGGCACCAGGTACAATGTGCAAGGGCTGGGGGTTCAAGCCCTTGGGCCCCACCTACAGGAGGGAAGCTTCACAAGTGGTGAAGCAGTGCTGCAGGTGTCTATCTTTCTCTCTCTCCTGCTGTCTTGCCATTCTCTCTCAGTTTATGTTTCTATTAAACAAATGAATTATTTTTACAAGTCAGTCAGAGCCAATGGAACAGGTAGGTCTCTAAGCTCACTCGTGCAGTGCCTCATGTGTCAATCTCCCGGATGGTGTCCTAAGCTTGTTTCTTGAAACAGAACATGCCACATAAATGTAAGTGATAGTGATCATTAATCTTCACCATTATCTTTCCATGGGGTCTAGAGCGAGTTTGGCGGTCTTAGTTTCCTCTCTTTGGGTCAAGTCATGTCTTTGTTTTGGAAGAAGAGTCGACAGGCTCAGCGACATAAGGCCCTTGTGGTGGAGTGGATGTGTCGTGTCTAGTTCTTGCTCTTCTGGAATTGCGGTGTTTGAAAGCTGCAGGTCTTTCATGGCATCGACCCACTTCATCCCTCTTTTGGAAGGATAAAGCCTGGAGTCAAGGGGAAGCTGCGACCACCTGGTCGCTCGCTGAGCTCTCCGGAGCTCCAGAGAATCTCATTCTGATTCTCTCACTGCAAGGTCTCCAGAGTGCCATTCTTCGCCACCATGTTCTTTGTTTCACAGATTCTTTTTATCCCCTGAACCTTTGAGGCAATCTGAGAAGAGAGAGGCAGGAAAGGCCAGGGATGCTCAGTGCGACAAGACTTGTTTTCCCTCCCTGTGAATTATTCCTACGTGTCTTCTTCTCTAACTGGTTCTCAGTCTTTAAGAGAGAGGGCACAGGTTAGCCAAAGAAATCATCAACTCTGTGTCCTGGTATTTGAATAGGTGCTGTGTGTCCCATCCTCGCTTTTCTCATTGTTAAAAACAAATTGCTTGACCTCCACAGGGAGAACCCAAGACATGGGGATGGGGACACAGCTGCCAAAGGCCAGGGGCTGCAGAGAGAAATGTTTCACAGACAGCAGTCACTGCAGAAAGAGGAAGCGATGTGTGTGTGTGTGTGTGTGTGTGTGTGTGTGTGTGTGGGGGGGGAGTACAGAGGAAGAACCCTAGGGAAGTAGGAAAGGTCACTGGAATGAAACTGACCTTGGGAGCTTGGGAAGAGTGCTCCATTACCACAGATGGGGAGGAAACGCCACCTCCAGCCAGACGGAACGGACTAAAATATGATTCCAGTCAACTGAGTGGCAGGTGCATGGGGGTTCTGGGGAGCGGGCAGGAGCGAATCAGAGTCCTACCCTCCACCCCTCCCATTCTCCCTCCACGGCTGGACGGCAACATTTCTCAGCAGCAGGTGTGACCCCCACAGACGCATCTTCGCAAACTCTAGGAGAGGGGAAAGGGATGGGAAGGTGGGGTGGTGATACATCTGGGCCCCCGCATGGGGACGCCAGCCGCGTGGCTGTGGCTGCCTTACGGAGCCGGGGAGCGCGGTCTGCCTTTGGAGTGGAAGAGGAGACGAGAAGAAGGATTGATCGGCGCTTTTACTGCCAGCTCCCCGTAGTTAAGTGTGCAGGGATGGGATTGGTTCAAGTCCAAGAGGCTGTTGTAGAAACAGTTATTGTTTCCCACTAAACTATAGCCCTGGCAGAGAATACTCATTGAAGTAGTAACCGCCTACATGCTCCCCTAACATGAACGGCTGTGCCCTCTTGTCTCTGGCTCGGTAAGGACCAGGGAGGATTAAGGAGAACAGGACAGCAGAAGTCACAAAATAGTAGGTTAGGTGGAAAACAACCAGCAAGCACCGGGGCTCATCTGGAGGGGAGTCCCGGGAAGGCTGTGCTGGGACTTGAAAGCACCACACAACATGGCCCCAGTCATTCAGGGTCCTGAGCATCACTGAGTGCATTGGCTCTCCCTGCCATCCAGACTCCAGCCGTCAGAAACAACCCCTTTATTCTTGCTCCTGCTACAGAAAGAGGAGAGCAGTCTGGGAGCCAGCGTCGGCCCTCCAGGCCTCCCGGAACATTTTTTTTCCTTTTTAATTTGGAGGCGATTAAGAATGCCCTCTGCACAGCTGCTATGCATTCTCTGGTACCCCATCGCTCGGTGTGTCTCTGGCCATTCACCCAGTGTTTATGGAGCGAGCACCTGTCGTGTGTTAGCTAAATGCGACACATGGGACAGAGGAGGTAGATGCCCGTCCTTTCAGAACTTAGGTCTTCTGCTCACTGCAGGCGAGTGTGTAGGTGAGTCTGCTGACAGAGGAAAGCTCGGGTGGTGGCACACTTGGTTGAGCACACATGTTACAATGCACAAGGCTCCAAGTTCAAGCCCCTAGTCCCTACTTGCAGAGGGGGTGGGTCAGGGCTGTAGATGTCTCTCTGTCTTCCTCCACCTCTATCTCCCCTTCCCTGCTGATTTCTGTCTGTCTGTTTGTCTCAATCTAATAAGTTAAGGTAATAAAAAAATTAAGAGAGAGAGAAGCACTTGGGAGTCAGGTATGGAGACTAATGCTGACAGGAAGCCCAGCATGGCTCTCAGAGACAGGCACACCACATGCCCAGACTCCAGGCAGAGAGAGTGTGGGTTCTGCAGGAAGCATGTATGGCGTGGATGTGTGGCCAGAGCTGAGCACTAGGAAGGCACACAGGAGCCTGGGACATGTGCCCCACAACCCCTCCAGGGAAGGGGACAGGAGATGCAGAGTTTTTAAGTAGCAGAGAGACTTGCTGAGATGCGCAGTCTGTGATGACCCTAGCTGGATTATAATCTTGGGCTGGGATACAGAAAGACCAAAGGGAAGCAGAATCCACCAGAGCCAATGAACCCCCAGGCCAGAGACAGGAGCCGCTCATGCGAGGACACCAGCAGCAAGAACCTGGAATAGGGAAGTCGGAGCCAACAGGGTCTGGGAGTATGTGTTGGCTTTGCTGGGTGGCTTCTAGCTTTCCCATCAAGGACTGGTAACCGGGATGTGCTCTGAGGTGAGTGAGAACATCCCATATTCATTCTTCTGTTTCTGAGTTACTTCACTTAACATGAATTTTTCAAGGTCCGTCCAAGATGAGCTGAAAACAATGAAGTCACCATTTTTTTATAGTTGAAAAAGAAGATCAGAAGAAAAAACACAAGTAGAACATGAACTGGAATTGGCATATTGCACCAATGTAAAAGACTCTGGGGTGGGTGGGGAGAATACAGGTCCAAAAAGGATGACAGAGGACCTAGTGGGGTTTGTATTGTTAAATGGAAAACTGAGAAATGCTATACATGTACAAACTATTGTATTTACTGTCGAATGTAAAACATTAATTCCCCAATAAAGAAATTAAAAATTATAATAATGTAAATCAATGTTAAATCAGTTAAATAAACAAGGATAAACTTGCCAATATTAGATTATCCTGTGAGTGCAGTAGAGGTGGTCTCCAAGTCAAAATAAAGCGCTGTAGTTTGTGCTGAAGGGAGTACACGCATACAGAGAGAGACAGAGACAGGCAGAGAGAGACAGAGAGACAGAGACAGGCAGAGAGACAGACACAGGCAGGCAAAGACAAAGAGACAAAGAGACAAAGAGACAAAGACAGGCAGAGAGAGACAGAGACAGGCAGAGAGAGACAGAGACAGGCAGGGAGACAGAGACAGGCAGAGAGACACAGAGACAGGCAGAGAGACACAGAGACAGGCAGAGATACAGAGACAGGCAGGTAAAGACAAAGAGGCAAAGAGACAAAGACAGGCAGAGAGAGGCAGAGAGAGACAGAGACAGGCAGAGAGAGACAGAGACAGGCAGAGAGAGACAGAGGCAAGCAGGGAGACAGAGACAGGCAGAGAGACACAGAGACAGGCAGGGAGACAGAGAAAGACAGAGACAGGCAGAGAGACAGAGAAAGACAGAGACAGGCAGAGAGACAGAGAAAGACAGAGACAGGCAGAGAGAGACAGAGACAGGCAGAAAGACAGAGAGACGGAGAGAGGCAGAGACATATAGACAGGCAGAGAGACACAGAGAGATAGGCAGAGGGAGACACAGAGAGAGGCAGAGACAGGCAGAGAGAGACAGAGAGATAGGCAGCGAGATACACAGAGGCAGAGAGAGACAGAGACAGGAATAGAGACAGAGACAGGCAGAGAGACAGAGAGGCAGAGAGAGACAGAGAGAGACAGAGAGGCAGAGAGAGACAGAGACAGGCAGAGAGAGGCAGAGAGAGACAGAGAGGCAGAGAGAGACAGAGACAGGCAGAGAGAGACAGAGACAGGCAGAGAGACAGAGAGGCAGAGAGAGACAGAGACAGGCAGAGAGAGGCAGAGAGAGACAGAGAGGCAGAGAGAGACAGAGACAGGCAGAGAGAGACAGAGACAGGCAGAGAGAGACAGAGACAGGCAGAGAGACAGAGAGGCAGAGAGACACAGACAGGCAGAGAGACAGAGAGGCAGAGAGAGACAGAGACAGGCAAAGAGAGAGAGAGAAGGGAGACAGAGGGAGAGAGGCAGAGAGGGTAGCCAGCACTTTGAAGAAATGCCCCTGTAAAGGTCGTCTCTGTTGCCACTCCTCCACACTTAATGTCGGCAAAGATCTTCTAGACCAGGGATGCCTTGCATGGGAGCTTGGGCCAGGTGGGTTGAGTTGTTGAGAGACTCTTTTCAAGTCCTCAGACCTGGTACCACTGGTGGGGACATGATATGAATACAAGGTCTTTGCACAGGTAGTCACAAAGAGATGACACAGGACTAGGGTGAGCCCTCAATGTGGTCACCGTGGTAAGAACAACAAGCTTGGGAGTTGGGCGGTAGTGCAGTGGGTTAAGCGCACGTGATGCAAAGTGCAAGGACCGGCCTAAGGATCCCGGTTTGAGCCCCCGGCTCCCCACCTGCAGGGGAGTCGCTTCACAGGCGGTGAAGCAGGTCTGCAGGTGTCTGTCTTTCTCTCCCCCTCACTGTCTTCCCCTCCTCTCTCCGTTTCTCTCTGTCCTATCCGACAACAAAGACATCAATCATAACTATCACAATAAAACAACAAGGCAACGAAAGGGAATAAACACAAATAAATAAATAAATAAATAAATAAGAACAACAAGCTCTGGGAATGCAGAGACTCACAGAGATAAGAGCCAGGATAGGAGGAGGAGAACTTTTGCTCAACCAGCCAACAAGGAGAGTCCAAAAAGAAGCCTTTCCTACATTCTGGGCAGGGGGTGTGGGCTGGCCATGGCTATGGCCCGGTTTGAGACTTCTTGTACACTAGGACAAGGTGTTTGTGTCATCGTAAGTTGCCCTGTGTATGGAGCTTGCAACAAGTGTTCAGACTCCGGCTTGCTTGCCCAGTCGCCAAGATATGGGCACTCCTGCAAACTCCTGTCTCAAATGTGTCAGCAACTCCCAGAGCCACTGCTCAGAAGGGGTTCCAAAGAATGAAGACAGAGTTCTTAGGCCAGTGACAACAAGTGGGTTGGATGCACCTTTCTCTTGGGTTCTAATAGCGAGTGTATTCACAGCCGCAGCCACCAATGACCTAAACACCTTGCAACGACTGGCCATCAGCAGACCCAGCCCAGAAGGCCGTGTCAGGAACGTCTCCAGCTCTGTGTGGGCCTGGACGGCCATGATCCTTCCCAAGTCAGTGCAACCCGCACCAAGTGCTAAATGGAACAAGAAGACCAGCGAAATGACCCTTGTCTTTATGTGGTGACAATTTAATGTTGACACAAGTGCCAGCAGGCATGAAATGCCACTAGAATATTACAAATCGGAATGCAACGAGGTGTTAAATTGAATAAGGCAGACTTTGACTGTGGCAGGAACTGGGCGGAGCTGGTGGAGGATCTTTGGGGTGGAGAGTGGATCAGCAAGGAGGATGCAGTGCAGTCACAGCATCGTCCTCTCTGTCTCACGCCATCCTAATCCTTGGGCTGGGGGCTGGGTTGGGAGAAAGAGCTGAAGCCCTGGCAAGTCCCCAGGGCCACCTTACCAGCGGGAGCAGCCCTAGGCAAATCCACAGACTCAGCCAGAAGCCCCCTGGGCCCACTCTGTTCTCAGCACCTGCAGGAGCTGCACATCCCAAGGCCTTGACCATGTGCCCGGGAATAGTATGCAGCTACATTCTGAGGTCTTAGCAGTGTTCCGAGTGATTTGCACACCCAGGACCACACTTTCTGCAGTGCTTGAGTGCTTCTGCATCAAACACACACACACACACACACACACACACACACACACACACACACACACACACACACACACGAATCCAATCGCCTCCTAGAATGTCTGGTTCAAAAATAGCAATGCTTTTCCACCGCCCCCCCTTCTCCCTTCCCAGAGGCAAGCCCACTTAGTTTTTTCTCAGCAGTTTAACTTGCTGTTTATTGCCAGGTCTATAAATAACATGCTTAGCTGCGACTCCTTGCGTTTTCAACTCCAGGCATTGTCTGGGAGTTTCTCGGTGCAGAACATGCAGACTTGAGGGCTTCCTCTGAAGTCCGCACACAGCCGCCCCCGCCAGTGCCTTCCTCCTGATACAGCAGAGGCTGTAACTCCACATGTACTTATTATGGCCAAGCTAATGCGATGCCAGGTGGAGTCATGTGGTCAGTGATGCTGACTTGTAGCCCTTGAACTTAACTTTTTGGGTGTTGCCTTTTGAGTCTTAAGTGTCTACCCTCTTACCACTGGGGGGGGGGGCGTTGGTTGGACTGTCTATTGCTGGGCATCCATGGGCAAGTGACCAAGACGTCCTAGGTGTCTGTGACGCAGGAGTCAAAGTCACACCAGCTCACTGCACGGTGGTGCTGAGTGGTGACTTCCTGCCCCAAATGTGGAGAAGCACACACTCTGGTCGCTCACAGTTGGGTTCCTCAGCCCTTGACTGCAGGGATGGAGAGATCCTATGGAGCCCTGGTGTCTTAGCACAGGGAGTGAGTGAGAAAGGGCAGTCGTGGGCCACAGAGGCAGGCCCCCCTCTGGGCTGTAGGGCAGCAGAGTGAGGCTACAGGTTTACCCCAAAAAAACAGAAGGGAAGGGCTCTGTGGCAGGTGAAGCAAAAGCTGTCACTTAATTCTGTGGAGAGGAAGCTTGTCTGTGTCTGGGACAGGGGGTGCTCTCTTTGGTCTGTCGGCAAGATGGTCACATGGCCTTAGTGTCAAGTGATCTCACTGAAGCCCCTTCCCCCATGTCATGCTGAGGATAATGAGGCTGTCTGTGCAGAGGGCGAGGCCCAGTCCAGTCATGGTGCAGGGACCCCTAGAAGTACTGAGCCTCCTCTTCCCCTTCTTAGCCGTGAAGAAGGTGTACTGAGGACACTAGGACAATGTGTCTGTGACACCAGAGGCACAGGACAGCAAAGGGGAGGAAAAGGAGGAGCCAAAGAAAGTCTTTGCCCATCAGGGCATAAAAAAACTCTGAGCAAAGATGCATCACAGAGGGAGAGCCTGTCTGCCAGTTGCGAGCCTCCAATGTTACACAGAGTACACAGATGGCCACAGCAGCGCCCAGACCAAACAGCCTGATCAAAGTGTGGGCAAAGGATTTGAACAGGTTTCTCTGAAGGCACAGAAAGGGCCCCCAAGTGTTGGGAAGGAGGCTCGAAATCATGTGTACAGTGGTCAAGAGGCAGAGAGGGCTCGCGCCATTGTCAGTATCAGAACGTGCACAGTGAGGAGAAAAGGGAGCTACCTCCTCAGTGTTCGGCAGGAGCGAGACTCTGGCCTGTCCTTCAACAAGGGTAAACACAAGGTCTGCACGAGTGAGTGGCCAGGGGACGAGTGCTGTGAGACTCTCTTTCTACAAGGTGTACAGAGCCGGCAAACCACACAGAGGAGCTAGAATGGGGTCTGCAGGGCATTGGTTTCATCCCCCTGCTGAACACTGTATTCTATTTACATAACCACTGTTAACTAAGCACTGCTCTGCCTGCAGGGCATTGGTTTAATTCCCCCTGCTGAACACTGTATTCTATTTACATAACCACTGTTAACTAAGCACCACCCTGCCTGCAGGGCATTGGTTTCATCCCCACTGGTTCATGATGGCTTTTTGCTCCGCCTCCCTCTCCTAGTCACACCCTGATTTCCACCAGTCTTTTTTCACTCCACCCTCTCTATGTCACATCCTGTTTCCACCCTACTTGGCAAGTATATATATATAAGGACAGGATTCTGATTATATATAGTTTGTATAGCTTAGATTGCGCTGCGTTCCACATGAATAAAGACTGAACTGCATACCACTCAGCCATGAGACCCTGGTCGTCTGTCTCCCGCCCACGAAGGTAGTGCGGCATAATGGTGCCCTGAAACAGGGACAGGAATCTCAGATCCACATACAAGCAGCAGACCAAAGAAGACCAGATAAGTAAAGCTGCCATGGCCTGCCTTTCTACTTATGAAGAGGTTTCCCAAAGCCTCTACTGTTTCATCATGAGACAGTTTCTCTGTCTCTGGAACATTTTGCTCTGAGCCACACTTTGGTTCCCTGACCGGGAACTTTGGTTCCTTATGACTGTGATCGTAGAGCTTGAAAGATGCACAGAGATTTCTCCTTGGACTTTCTGGATTCCCTCTCCCATGTTTCCTGAGGAGAAGGACTACATTTTGCTCCAGGCCACACTTTGGTTTCTTATGATTGTGATCATAGAGCTTGGGAGATGTGCAAAAATTTCTCCTTGGACATTTTGAACTTCCTCTTGCATGTTTCCTGTGGAGAAGGACTACTCTAACTTGAAGAGCATTATCCAGTACCCTGGCAGTCCCCAAGAATGGAGAAACGTGGTTAGTTCTACCCTCCTGATTGGATTCTTTCTTCTATGAGAAGACACTTTTAAAAATACGTGCCTGCAATCCTGCAGGAACAGTCAGAAGCACCCTAAATGGAATTTCGAGGAGCTTTTTGGACTAGGACGCCCTCCGGGGACTCATGATGCTACATGGTGAGATCTGTATAATCTGGTTCAAGGTGAAAGAAGCAAAAGCTGCCTACAGCTTTTATCTCGATTTCCCCCTCATTGTTCTCTGAATATCTTAAGTTTGCTGTCTGCTTTCAGTTGCGTTTCATAAGAGAGTGATTTGAATGACTGAATTTTTGTTTGACATTGACTTAAAAAAATGCTGGATGCAGCCATGATTTCTAGAGACATCCAGAAACAATACAAAAACTGTTTTTTTCTCTTCTGATTTTTTTTACGTCTTGGCATAAATCTGAAAAGTTTAATCCTGAAAACTGTATGAGTTATGGGCGGGGCAGATAGTGCAATGATTTTGTTAATGATTCTCATGCCTAAGGCTTCTAACCATGGTTCTTTTATTGAGTTTAAACTGTTTAAATAACCTTAAAATCATATTAGAAAGGACTTCCAATTATAATGGAGTTATCAATTATAGTAAACTTCTAATCTGCTACAAATTTTGTTTGACAAGTAAGTGAATTACAGCTTTCAAGTCTTCACATGAAAAAGCATCTACTTAAATGGAATCCCTGGAAATCCATTTGGACCCCTGTTCTCTGACATCACCCACAAGATGGCATGACTACAACGCACCCACGGAAACCAATGATGTGACCTGGCACGACCTGAAGAAACAGATTCATAGACTCCAAAGCTCATTCTCTACAGAAAAGCAGAATTCCGGTGGCTGACATTCCCCATCAAGACAGATGGGCAGCATTTCATCCCCTAGCATTTCTTCTGTGGTCATTTGCTTTGGACTGACACTTCTATTGGACTTATCGGTACACCTTTTAGACACTTTACATAACTTTACAGCAGTTTCCCTTTACGCTGCTGGGTTTCTCAAAGACTGACCACAGTAGTCCATGGACTTTGCAGCCAGAGCCTTGGGACTCTATAGGACACGCCCCCTCGCTTGCAGGCCCTTCCCCCAGAGGCAGGAACCCCCCTCCTTACTAGATCATGCCCACAGAGGCAGAAAATGCCCTTTGAGGCATGAAATGCCCCCGAGTCAAGAGATGCCCACAGAGGCAGGATATGCCCTTTTGCCTGCTAGGCACTGCCCTTTGAGACAGGAAACGTGCCCCCTCAGGCCTCCCCTTGGCATCACACTGGTTCTTGCTGCTCTCTTACTTGTTCCTCCATGTCTTCTGCCAGTTCTTTTGAAAATGCCTGTACTATATAGGTTTCTCTTCACCCCACACTCCTGATACTACGGCCATTAGTTAAAAAAGAAAGGGGGAATTATTGGTGTGCTTCTAAAACCCCTTCTGTTTCACTGGTTTAATCCCCCCTGCTGAACACTGTCTTCTATTTACATAACCACTGTTAACTAAGCACCACCCTGCCTGCAGGGCATTGGTTTAATCCCCACTGGTTCAGGATGGCTTTTTGCTCCGCCCCCTCTCCTAGTACACCCTGATTTCCACCAGTATTTTTTCGCTCCACCCTCTCTATGTCACATCCAGTTTCCACCCTGCTTGGCAAGTATATATAAGGACAGGATTGTGATTAGAGATGGCTTAGATTGTGCTGCATTTCACATAAATAAAGAGATACTGCTTCCCAGCTCAGCCATGAGTCCCTGGTCATCTGTCTCCTGCCCGTGAAGCTAGCTAGCCTGGCAGAGGGGGATGGAGAGTGTGTTGGTAAAGGTGACAACATTCTGGATGGTGATGGCTGGACAGTGGTGTGAATGTACCTGTTCATTTAAGAGCTTTTCTCTTGAAAATGATTGACTCTGGGTGATGCATATTTCGTCAGGACTCAGTGCAGATCAGGAGGGTGAGTGGACAACATCAGATCGGGCTGCTCTGAACCTGGCTCTACTTAGATGCATCAGTATCTGTTACTTCATTTCCTGAACAATTCGGGGAGTTGGACACTTATTGGTGTCATATATTGAAAAAAAAACCTGAGATCTAGATTCAGGACATTTTTTTTAACCTTTATTTAATTTGATAGAACAGAGAGAAATTGAGAGGGGATGGTGATAGAGAAGAGAGAGAGAGGCAGGGAGAGAGACCCGTGGGACTATTTCACCACTTATGAAGCTTCTCTCTGCAGGCTGGAGACTTGAACCTGGGTCTTTGTGCTTCCAGGATCTCTAAAGCTCACCTCAGGAAAGCCAGCACCAGGTACCTTCAGAGACTCAGCTACAGAAGGGTTCCCCCCTACCCAGCCAGGACAGCGTATCTGCCGTCAGTGTCTGCTAAGTTGTAGCTGCTGGCTCTGCTCCACTACTCTGGAGGGTGCCCTGCTCTCCCAGCTGCAGGAGCCTCCACAACGCTTCCCCTAGGGCCACGTGAGCCACGTGAGTGGCTTCACAGAGCTTCAACAGCTGCTGTCTACAAGGAAGCCATGTGAGCCAACCCGCCCGGCCTAAGGACAGGGGAGGCTGAGTCCTGGCAGGAGCTCAGCTCTCTGGAAGAAGACGCCTGGGGGACTGGCAAGGCCATTCTGAGTGTCTCTCAGCTGCAGTGCAGAAGCAGCTTGGGTGGCACGATACGGCTGTCAAGGCGCTGAGGTTTTCCAGCCTCTGCTAAAGAAAGCAGTGCAGCCACAGAGACCGCGGCAGGCATGACGCCAGGGGAAAGCCCTAGTGTTGCCTGGAGTAGACTTTCAGATTGTCAGGAACTTCCTAGCTGCCTGGTTAATGGCCAGTTTGCCTCTTTGCTACCTGGGCTCTTTGGGCAGGAAATGTGGGCAGCAAGGCTCCTGGTCACAGACTTCCCTGATGCCAAGGGGCACAAGGGCAGGAAGTTCACTCTGGACTGTCCTGTTTGGGCTGAGTGTGCTGAAAGAGGTTTGGTTCTCCCTCCTAAGAAAGACACAAAGGCTTAGCCAGACCCAGGGCTTCCGGAAACAAGGTCACTGCCAAGGCAGTGGCTCAGAAACATGCTGGATGGTTAACCAGCCACACACAGCACAGCCAACCTCAGGGCCCCTGTGTCTGTGCCCCACAACTGCTGGAAAGCCAGCTCCTTCTGTCACACACAGTTCCCAGCAGCTGGCTGTCCCGCTGCATTCTGCCTTTTCTGTGCCAAGCTCCATTTTCCACCCTTTAGGTCAGATCTAAATCCCTGGGTATGACATTCATGTGTTGATAGAATCCCTAATTTGTCAGGAACCCCAGGTCCATCTCACAACACACACACACACACACACACACACACACACACACACACGCACAGACATATATTCTGATTTGTACTGCTCTCTCCAGTTGAGCCAGAATTCGGGATTTTACACACCTACCTACTGGCAAAATTCAAACAGTTTCTCAGATAAGTTTGCACTGAAAACAAGGCCCTTCTTTCACTACTGGCTCCTCACCACACCACAACCCCCCCCCCCCACTTGCCCCAGTAAGCGATACCCTCAGCACAGATCTTGTTTGGGGGACAGATGGACCCCCGCATATTCTGGGGTAATTTCTCTCGTTACTGAAGTCGAAACCACTATCTGTCTTAAGCGAGCCAGACAGAGCAGTGTGAATGCAGAAAGATGGGTCTAGTTGACTCTGAATACACACATCTGTTGTGTCCACCCAAAGGAGGTCCCAATTATATGCCAAGGCAACACAAAACCACCGACAGCTCCACATCTGACACCATGTCCCAGAGAAAATAAGTCACTCTGATTGCTAGGAAGACTTTCTGTGAGGTTTGAGCTGACCTCTCAGATGGGAATCATCTCTGCTTAGATCTACACACACACACACACACACACACAAGGACATAATTTTTAGAAGCTCATTTCCACCCCCCCAATAATTGTCTGTGTTTAAAAAGCTATCATCTCATTTCAAAGGCCTCTTGTCCTTTAGAATACAACACTCCTCAGGGACACACGGCATGAAGCACAAAGCAGGCCAATGGGGGCAAGGGTAGTTCACTTAAAGGCAGTGTCGTCCCTGCAGCAGAAAAGGCTCCGATCAGGTTCCGATGAAAGCAGAAAGCGAATCTACTCCCACATAGTTTTAATTATATAGAATTTCCTCCAACATGAGTTTTTTCATAATATATTCCATTAAGTTAACATCATATTTGAAGAAAGAGCATTTTCCGATTTCATTTTAAGCCTGATTTTGAGCAATTACAGTGTCATTGTTCCATAGTAGAAAGGTTGAATTCATTTACTGTGTGGTTATTCTAGTTATGATTGATGTCTCTTCTCCGAATGATAAACCAATCACCCCAATGATGTAATGTCATTTTAAGAGTGCAATAATCACATTTCCCTCAAACTAGAGGCTCTGATGAGTTCTAATAAAGATTTATGGTAGATTAAAGGCTTTCATAATATCAATAATGGATTGCTCATTTGATAAGAGATTTGATTAGGTAATTTTTGGGGGGTTGGGGGGATATGAGTTTTCCTCAGTACAGGAGGCCTGGCTTTGAAGAAGGGCACAGGCCATTGTGTCCCCACCTTGCCACAGGTATGGTTTCCCTCAGGAGTTACAGAGAGTGACACCAGGGTGGTGTCCTCTCCAGAGTGGAGCCCAGTCTCCTCAGGGTGTCCTCTTGGCTTGGAACATCCTTCTGGCACTGTGAACTGAGCTGATGCTCGTGACGCCTGGCCCACTCAGAAGACACTGAACCATCTAGGGGGCAGTGTGTCTGCACAGGTGTCCCCAGATTCTGTCTGCCTTTCCATTCTCACGCCAACATGACCAGAGCAGAAACCAATAAGGCCTGGTCATTGCTGTGCTGAGGGTGACTACAGCTAAGACTTAGAGGCCAGTGGGACCCAAGGCCATGGTCAAGGGTTCCTGCAGTGTGGGATGGAGTCCTGTGACCTGGCCCCTTGCCCGGTGCTTGTGGAAACCGGAAGGAATGGGATCCCATTTGTGGGTGGCGTTTATAGTGGGGTCACTCGGTCAGCTTGCCAAACTCAAGCAAAGTGGTGTGAGGGGTGATGGGAGATGGAGAAGGGACCCCACACCCTTCCCGCCTGGCAAGGTGTTTCAGATTCTTCTCAAGGGGACAGTCACCTACACCACCACATGGGCAGAAATCAAAACCAGGGACCCGAGAGACTCACGCACCGGGCGTGTGAGGGTGCCCAGGGTCTCCAGGAGCTGTGGCCACACTCACGGCAACGCAGATCCCAGTGCGCCCTGGCACATCCGGCCCTCCCTGGGAAAGCAGCCCGGTCTTGGGGTCAGCTGTGGCCGCAGGCCCCTCAGAACGCCACCCCCACACAGACAGGCAGAGAGCATTTGTTCTTTCGTCCAAACACCCACTTGGCGGTTTGCTTACCACTGCTGGCGGCTTGCTGGGGCCCTGAGCATGCTCTGAGCAGGTAGGAGTTGGGTGAGAACTCCTCGTCGGGGTTGGTGTCCATGATCTGATGGGAGGTGTTGCTGTCTAGCAATGGCATCTGGCAGCTAACGGGTGGAGGATTATGGGAGCTGGGCAGCTGAGCAGATGGGAGGAGGCTAGACGAGGATGTAGGTGGAATGGGACGACCTGGGAGAGAGCAAGAGGGGGCAGAGGTCAGCATGAGAGGCAGGAGAGGACACCTGGAGACGCGGATGCGCACAGACATGCAGGCTTCCGGCAGGGTGCTCGGGATAGGAGCTCTTTCCCGAAGTGGCCTACCATTCCTCAGCTCAGGGGGAAGGTGGTCTTCCCCATTTCAGAACACCTGCAGGAGAAGCACTGGGCCGTGCGGCAGACAGGGGCTCTCTCTGAACAGGTGCCCCTGCACCCGTCCCTGTCCCTGCCACCTGCACCCTCCTGCCTGGTCTCTGTCCTCTCCTCTTGCATGCCCGGGCACAGCGGGGCCTCCCCAGATGGCACGGTTTCAAAGCTGTTCCACTGGAATGCTGATGAGAAGACAGGAGGCCAGGCCGGTGCCGAAGCCAGAGTTACTGCAGGACCTGGTTTCCATGAAGCCAGTGTTACTGCTGAACCTGGTGTCCATGAAGCCAGTGTTACTGCAGGACCTGGTGTCCGTGAAGCCAGTGTTACTGCAGGACCTGGTGTCCGTGAAGCCAGTGTTACTGCAGGACCTGGTGTCCGTGAAGCCAGTGTTACTGCAGGACCTGGTGTCCGTGAAGCCAGTGTTACTGCAGGACCTGGTGTCCGTGAAGCCAGTGTTACTGCAGGACCTGGTCCATGAAGCCAGTGTTACTGCAGGACCTGGTGTCCGTGAAGCCAGTGTTACTGCAGGACCTGGTGTCCGTGAAGCCAGTGTTACTGCAGGACCTGGTCCATGAAGCCAGTGTTACTGCAGGACCTGGTGTCCGTGAAGCCAGTGTTACTGCAGGACCTGGTGTCTGTGAAGCCAGTGTTACTGCAGGACCTGGTGTCCATGAACCCACCCCTGTCAAGCCTGAGTCCCGTGCACTCACGGGGAAGCTGCCTGAACCCCTGTGTTCACAGGGGCACCTTTCACAATGACCCAGTGCCATCGATGGTGGGGTTAGTGGGGAAGGAACCCTGGGATGCGTGAAGGTGGCGTCACATCATTCTGCACCAAACAGATGGAACTGGGGGTGACAGTGCTGAGGAGAATAAGTCAGGAGGTGCAAGACGACTACTGGACAGCTGTCCTTCCGAACTGCCCCTCAGAGCACTTAGCAGTTACATATATCTGAATCTGATGGATTTACAAAGACATTACAACCAAGCTCAGGTTCTAAAGACCAAAGTGTTTTCCAGAGAGAGTGGAGAGGGAGAGCAGTGTGTGTTTGTGTGTGTGGGGGGGGATGGGGAAGGGAGGTAAGACAGGCAGAGGGGCCTCTTGGGAGTGAGGACACTGGAATCTTTGTGGAGGGTGTGCTGAAAGATATTCACATATATGGACATCAGACTACTACCATTTTACAGTACTGCAAACCCACATTAAGCCCGTTTTTAAAAATATTTTACTCATTTCTTTATTTGGTAGGACAGAGAGAAATGGAGAGGGGAGGGGGAGAAAGAAGGAGAGAGAAAGACAGACACCTGCAGCCCTGCTTCACCGCTCATGAAGCGTCTCTCCTGCCAGTGGGGACTCGGGGCTTGAAGCTGGCACTTTCACAGGCCCTAATTTCATTTTTTTTTTCTTGGCCAACTTGAGTTGATTTTTGTACTCAGAACCAGTTGCATCCTGCCTGAAAACAAGTCACCCGGTCCAAGTGAGAAAGTGACTTGACCAGTTCCACACAGCTATTGAGTTGGAGGCTAGAAATAGATCCTGGGACTTCTGCTTCCAGGATCCTGGGCACAGCCTGTTCTGTAAACTGGCCTGCTTCCCATCAAATCACACGGCATCCGACACTTGGGGTCCTGGAGAAGCCACTGATGGTATGGAGGGAGGTTTCCAGCCTCTGAGGGCATTGTGTATAGGCCAGGGGATAGTTCAGTTGGGAGAGCACAGGACTTGCAACCCCAGGAGGCTCCTGCTTCATCACCAGCCCTGCGTTGCCAGAGAGGTGCCCTGGCTTCTCCCTCCCATAGCAGTTAAGTAGTAAAATCAACCTTTAAAAGTAACTCTGTGAATCCTGGGGAGGGAGGAAGGCAGAAGGCTGCATACTTGCTCCCCGCCCCTCATGAGATACTGCAGTTTTCCGGCTCTGAGGACGGGCTCATTCTCCCTTGGCTTCCCAGAGCTGGGGTGGGAGAAGGCACTTGATTTCTTAAGTAAGTCTCAGGTTAAAACACAAAAACCGGGGCTGGGCGGAGGCACACCTGGAGTGCATGTTACCATGAGCAAGAACGCGGGTTCAAGTCCCCAGTCCCCACCTGCAGGGGAAAGCGTCATGAGCAGTGAAGCAGTGTTATAGGTATCTCTCCTGCTCCCCTCTCTATCTCCAGCTGTCTCTATCCCATAAATATTAGGACTGGGTGGTGGTGCCTGGCTCCCCGCCTGCAGGGGGAAAGCTTTGCGAGCGGTGAAGCAGGGCTTTGGATGTCTCTCTGTCTCTCTCCCTATCTCCCCCTTCTCTCTATTTCTGGCTGTCTCTATCCAATAAATAATAAAGATAATACAAACTTTAAAATAAATATTTCTTTTATTTTATAAACTAACATAATTGCCACAAATGCCAAGGCAGCAGCTTTGATCATAAGAGTGGAATTCAAGTTGACCCCTTCACGGCAAAGTATATCCTAAAATTGAAACACAAACACATGTCACACGCCTTTCTGTTGAATGTGCGAGTTCTGGTTCACAGTCCCTGTGGAAGGCCGCCTCCCCTGAACACTGATGGTAGACCAGGTCAGTTCTCACTTTGGACAAGGTGGGGGGTGGGAGAGAGACCCCCCCTCTGGTATCACAGTACTGCCCGGTGCTGTCCTGGGAGGTGGACACCTGGGTCTAGCACAAGGCAGAGCAGGGCCCCTTCTGGCTGAGCTATCTCACTGGGGGGGCGACCAGCTGCTGTTAGCAGGGGCTGGTTCTGCTGCTCAGGGGGCTCTGTGATAGCTGGGGAAAGAGAGAAACAGGGAGGGGGAGAGGAAGGGGAGAAGAAGGGGAAGGAAGAGAGAGAGAAGAGGAGAGGGTAGAGAGGGGAAGGGATGGGCAGAGGAGAAGAAGGGGGAGAGAGGAGGTGGGAGGGTTGGGGAGAGATGAGAGGGGCAGAGGAAGGGAAGGGGAGGGTGTGGGGAGGGCACAGGCACTACCAGCCTCTGGACAGACACAGGCATCTTGTCTCCCAGACCACGGGCCACGGGGCAGCCTGGGTCAGGCTGAGTGGTGGCCACTGACCAGGCTTCTCTGAGGCTGCACCACTGACCCTCCCCCCCCAGTTGGTAAGGACTCTGCAGTGTGAGAACTGAAGTGTTTATTTCCACTGGCTCTTCCTGTCACTAACCCACCCCCACTCAGGCGACTGGTAGCACATTAGCCTAAAGTGCCAAGGTGGCAGGTAGACTCCTTCCTGCAAGCTGCCTGGCTCTGGAGCAGGCCCTGTGGCATCTCTCTGATTCCAGAGACACCGAGAGTCCCAACCACGGAGGGCTCCTCCCGTGTCTCCTCAACGCTTGCTGAGTCGTTTTCACAGCAGAAGGCCTTGTGTCCTTCCCTCTGCGGCACTGAACCCACAGAAGCCCCAGCTGCGTCTCTCCACAAACACGTTCTGCAGATACTCTTCCCAGGGGGCTAGCATTGGGGTCTGCACAGGCTGTGGGGGTGGCTGCTGGGTGGGCCCCCGACTCTGGGCTCTGCTGCAAGCTTGAGCGTGAACTGTCTTCACAGCATGGAGCTCCACGGGGTGGGTGTCAGGGCTCAGTGTTTACACAGCACATGGAGCTGGCAGCCCTGCCCTTGGCAAGCCAGGTGTCAACAGGGGACTGGGCGGGACATGGAGGGGGGAGGGTGTGTCTGCAGGAATGCGTTCTCTGTCCTCTTCACAGTCAGGAGGGAATACGCAGCCAGCCCGTGTAGACCCCACGCCCCGCCTTTTGGGTAGGACACACACTCGCTTCACCGGTCGTGACGCCCCCATTTGCAAAAATGGAACAGGCCCTCAAACACCTCTCTGGCCAAGAAATGCCCCTCTGTGCAGGGCACAGACACCTGCTCTGGAAGCTGTGGCAGTAGAGACTAGCCTGAGCCAGCACTGGGCAGTGCCATCCAGCAGAACTGCATGTGGTGACAAGCATGTCCCTTGTCTGGGAGGTCCAGTACCCATGGCATCTTGGCACTTTCAATGTGGCCAGTGGCATGCAGGAGCCAAAGCTGTCTCCACTGAAGACCAGAAGCCTCTGATGACTGCGGCCGCCACACGGGATGGTGCAGCCCAGGCTCTGGACTGGAGTCCCTCACCCCTGTGCTTCCCCCCGTCTACAAGAGCTGGCACAGGGGCTGTGCCGACCTCCTCACTTCATGTCTCTTCTCTCCACTCTCCCTGTGCCTCTGTGACACACCTCAAGCTCTGACTTAAGGGTGATGACTTGTAGAAGCCCTCGCTCCCTAGCCTTGGGCCACATCAGAGCATCTTTCCTTCCCCACAGCCCTC
This sequence comes from Erinaceus europaeus, assembly GCF_950295315.1. NCBI lineage: Eukaryota > Metazoa > Chordata > Mammalia > Eulipotyphla > Erinaceidae > Erinaceus > Erinaceus europaeus. The sequence continues at coordinate 5,132,285 of NC_080170.1, read as the reverse complement.
TCTGCTCAAGAAAGGCGTCCCCTCTTTCCCAGTGGTTTCAGTCTTCCGAGGACTCTACAAACAGCTCAGGCATCTTCTCCTCGTCAATCCGTGCATGGGGAATGTTCCTGCAGCTGTGTCTGCAACATGTCAGCTTCCTGGCTGCCCAGGGTGCCTGACTCATGTGCGACCTGGGAGTGGCTGGGCAGATAGAGGAGTCCCTCCTCTCAGTGTCCCAGCTCCCTGCCAAGAGCCAGCACACAGCCAGCACTAGAGTGACTGACAGGGACCACTCAGTCCTCACATGCTCACAGGGGTCTCAGATGTTTCTGGGTGTTGGGACTACTCGTCTCACATTCGGGGTGTCTTTACTAAAAACAATTGTGATTTTCAATGGATATTCCTTTTCTTTTATTTTCTAAATGCTAGGAGGCGCCTTTTAAAAAATATTTTACTTCAATGATAGATTTATAGCTAGATAGACAAGAATACTACCGTCTATGGCTCCCGATGGTGTTAGGAATCGAACCTCCAACCTCTGGAGCCTCAGGCATGAGCGTCTTGTGTATGAGCCACTGTGCTATCTCCCTGAACCTCTTTTGATTGTCGTCATGTGACTAACGTCTGAAGTAACTCCTTTCAGTGGTGCTCCGGAGAGGATGCAGGGATGGGTCTGTGACAACCTGGGAGAGGGAGCACAGGAAACTGAGACTACACTAGTCAAGAAAAAATATGTCAGTCCTAACAGATTGTCCCTGGTGGCAAAGGGTGACGACATTGGGGGTCTATCACTGAGAGTAAGACGGCATCCCTGTCTGGGATAGGACAGCGCTCGGATCATGGCAGCTCCTTGCCCTAGTGAACCACAAGGGAGATTGGGGTCAACGCTCCCCAGCAGCTCAAAGTGCTAAACCATGTGGGTCTGCAGCTCCTTCCGGAATCATCTCTCTTAATTTTCAAGTTTTTTTTATTCTCTTTATTTATTGGATAGAAACAGCCAGAAATCGAGAGGGGAGGAGGAGACAGAGAGACACCTGCAGCTCTGCTTCACTACTCACAAAGCTCTCCCCCTGCAGGTGGGGGCCAGGGACTCAAACCTGGCTTCCTTTCGCTCCTTTTGTAACATGTTGCTCAACCAGGTGCACCACCACTCAGACCCCTAATTTTTATTTTATTTTTTCCCACCATGGTTATTGTTGGGGCTTAGTGCCGGGGCTTGGTGCTGGCACTACGAATCCACGATTCCTGGTGGCCATTTTTTCCATTTTATTGAAAAGGACAAAGATAAACTGAGAGAGGAGGGTGAGAGAGAGAGAGAGAGAGAGAGAGAGAGAGAGAGAGAGAGAGAGATGCCTGCAGATCAGCTTCACTGCTTAGGAAGCATCCTTCCTCAGGCGGGGAGTCAGAGGCTCAAACCCGTGTCCTTTTGTGGGTCCCCGTGCTTTGTACTCTGTGCACTTAATCTGATGCACCACTTCCCAGCCCCTCTATTTTTGTTTTCTTTTTGACAGGACAGAGGGAAATTGAGTGGGGAGGGGAGACAGAGAGGGAGAGAGAAACACAGACACCTGCAGACCTGCTTCACCTCTCATGAAACATTCTCTCTCTAAGTAGGGAGTGGGGGTTTGAACCTGGGTCCTTGTGGATGATGATGTGTGCTCTTAACTGCGTGTGCTACTACTCGGTCCCACCAAGAATCATCTCTGTAAACCTAGTAATATTCTCAAGAAATTTTGAGCGGGAGTTGGGGGGGGGGAATTTCTAGAGGAAGGTTTATGGCAACTGCTTGCCCATGGCAAAAGTTAATTCCCAACTCCACGGAAAACACCCTTCCGGACACATGGCATCCATCTTGCCTGTGTTTATGCTCAGTTCTTGGCTTGGCTCCGTGGAAGTCGCACTGCCACCCACTGTTAAGATCTATTAGCCTGATAGGATGTCCCAAGCATTACTTCCAAGCCCTTTGCCTTTGGCACTGTATTTCATCGCACGGCGATGCTTTGGAGAAGGTGAGAGCGGGCCCATTTCAAAGATGAGAAAGCAAACCTTCAGAGGAGAGGATCTGAGCCCAGGCCTTCTGGCTCTAGAGCTCACGCTGCACTGCGAGAGAAGCGACACAAGAATCACTTCACCTTTGTGAAGACAGGACAGCCGTCACAGATGGGGTCTGTGGCTGGCTTCCGGGCCAGGCCAGAGCTCTGATCTTGGCTCTGCCTCTGCCTTGCTGGCTGGCTTTTGGCAAGTTCCAGGGATTTTCTGCACTCATCAGTCTGATAAGCAAAATGTGTGCAAACTCCCTTCAGAGATTACTGTGAGGGCTGAAAGCGACAATTGTCTACGCTCGTGTCTATCAGAAGGACACAGGGCCAACGATGTCCTGCTCTTCTCCCAGGATTCCCTGAGGACTAAGTGTCACATAGGCAAGTCTGCTGCAAATGCTAAAGTGCTCGGTGAATGGGGACTGTGACTGTTTGTATTCTCGGTACTGGAAGGTTCTCAGAGGCTTTGTCTCTAGAGAGAGCAAACAGTGCTCCACTCGGTGTTCGTCATGTGTTCTGGGGACAGCACAGGCCCGACCAGGCCAGCAGGCACACAGCTGGCACCCATTAATCTCCCTCTGCCCCCACCCCTGCTCCCCACCTTCTCTGGGCACACAGGCCCCATGCCTTGGAGTCTCACTAGCCACACTCTACAGGGAGGCTCCCTCACCAAAATAAACAGCCATGTTGGACACCACAAGGGGGATGGTCACAGGCTACCAGCTTGAGTGGCTCTGGGGGACATGCAGCTCACAGGATTTTGTCACTCTGCCCACCGATAAACAGTCCTTTGGGGGCTGCTACCTAGTCCATGAAATATCCCACTGGATCTCTCTAGAGAGAGAGAGAGAGAGAGAGAGAGAGAGAGGCACTGGAGCACTGCTCCACCCCTCCTGAAGCCTCCCTGGTGCAGGTGCTGCCATGTGGTGCCAAGGGCCCAAATGCAAGTCCCCACGTAGATGCTCACCATGTGAGCTGTCTCCCAGCCCTTCACCAACATCTGTGACAGTCCCGTTTGCATCCAGCAAATTCTATAGTAGTGGCAGCCTGGTTGAGTGCACAGGTTACAGTGTTCAAGTAACCCAGGTTCAAGTCCCCAGTCCCCACCTGCAGGGGGGGGGGAAGCTTTGCGAGTGGTGAAGCAGGGCTGCAGATGTCTCCTCTCTCTCTCTCTCTCTCTCTCCTTCTCTGTTTCCCCTTTCCCCTCTCCATTTCTGACTGTCTCTACCCAATAAATAAATAAAGACGATAAAACAAAATTCTACAGGAGGCAACTTATGTGATCTTTCCAACAGCGTGCTCTGAAAGGTGCCTTTAATTAGCCCTGTTGGCTGAGGAAACAGAAGCTTATAGACATGAAAGAACGTGGCCAAGGAGAGAGTGAGTTAGGTCAAGACACTGACCCAGAAGTCTGTGATGAGACCTTGCTTGGCCGTGCAGAGACACTCCCACGGAGAGACGAGATAACTTTCACCAGGCCGGAGAAGCGGAGCCAGCAGGGGAGAAGGAGGGCAGGGCGGCACAGGAGAAGCTGCTCTGTGAGTCCCCGTGCATGTGTGCAGACGCGAGCACACGCATTCTGAAATTCACGGGCATAAGCAGAATGAATCGCACCCCAGGACCCACCGGCCAGGTCTGTGTTGGTAAAGAATGCCTTTCCCCCTTTTACAAGCCTGTTTGAAGACCTGCCCTGCTTCCTGGCTGCGATTCAAAGCCCTCTAATGAAAGCACCTCCACTGTCAGCAATGTTAATGTCACTTGAAAGAGTGTGAAATGTTGCTAAATGTGTCAGGAAACAATTAGATAACATAAGAGGCATGTTTTCTCAGTGCGCAGGGAAATAGATTATGCAAGGCAGAAGATAAACCTAAAGTTTCCTGAGCTCCAGCCTATTCAGCACCCCCCCCCCCGCCACCCCTCTGCCCGTCTCTTTTTCATCCAACAGAGAAATTGTTTGGCAAGAGTTAAGCCCTGGTTCAAACACTTGGAGAAGGGAGAAAGGCCCGTTCTGCCTCTGACTGCTGTCGCCCGGGCCCTGTGCTAGCAGGCTCAGAGATGCATCCTCCACTCACATGAAACGTGTGCCCCCCTCATTACCATTATAAACATAGGCTTCTGCAAGCTGGCTCTGATGAAATTACAGGTTGGGCTACAGAGAGCCCAGCCAGCAGCTCTCCCAGGCCTAAGGGGATGACTGTGGGCTTTGCAGGGGTGAGGTGGCAGCACCCCAGAGGTCAGCCTGGGGAGGGAGGGTAAACAGCAGCCAGGTCCCTGAGGACAGTGGAGGACAGTCTTGGACCCCAGACGCGATCAGTCTTTGTCCTGGGCCGAGGGAGCCCAGGCCTTGAGCTGTGGGCAGAGGGTGTGTTTCTGTAGAAAGACATCTCCTCTGTAGGGTTTAATGCTCTCCACCGCCCTCTGGCACCCAACTGGGAGTTCCAAGCCAAAGAGGCCCCTCTCCTGCCGGCGCCAGTGTCCACTGTCCATGGTCCTGTGAGGGTTGGTACTGTCCTGCTGAGCCCAGAAGCTGCTGCCCAACCTTCGTGGGGGAGTGTGGAGTTAGGGGAGGGAGTCAAGGGGCTCAGGAAGAGCTCAGCATGCAGAGTGCATACCCTCCCGTGCACACAGCCCAGGCTGAGGCCACACGCCACAGCGGAGAGCCAAAGTCTCATGATGTCCTGCTGTGGTGGTACCTCACCTCAGTGCCTCTCTCTCTCTCTCTCTCTCTCTCTCTTTCTCTATTACCCCTTCTGAAAAAGCTGACCTAGAATGGAGAAACTGCACAAATACCCCCACTCCCCCAGCTCTGCAAAGAGAGGAAGGGAGAAAATTTGAGCTGAAAGCAAAGACTCTGAAGTAGGCTTAGCCACTCCAGTGGCTGTTGCTGGTGCAAAAGAGAGATGATTTGTTTTAACACTGTTTTCAGATAGCCATCATTGCCTAGAAAGAAGCCACCAGCAGTCAGAGCTGACACACGGGGTAAGCCAGGTGAATGAGGTTTTTTTTTTTTTTATGTCTTGGGGTGCATGAGTGTGGGGCCTGAGCAGACACAACCAGTGAAGCCATGATGGCAGAGGGTATGGGTGGAGAGTCACTGCGAGTTACCACATCCACAAGTTCTCGGGCTCATTTCCCATTACAGGGGAAGAGAAAGGCGATCACGTCTGATAGTGGACATCTGTCTCACTATGAACGCAGCTCTGCTGTGTTAGCTAAGGTGGCAGGAGGTGGAGGTGGGTGGGGTCGGCCCGCCAAGTATCTCCTCCTAACCCTCCATTTAGAGGAGATATCTAGCTATTCTATGATTATCACGATTTAAGGGCTGATTTGATTAAGTCAGAGAAAGCTATGACTCAGGTCCACTCTGGATAGAATCTCAGATGATATCTGCACCAACCATTTCACCCTGCTGATGGCAAAATTGGGATTCACAAGGAGAAAGTGACTTTCTCCCAGATGACACAGAGAATTGGTGACCGAGTTGAGGGCTCTGTGTTCACTAAATTACAGCCCTCGTAATGCTCTTCAAGCTGAAGGAGAAATGGAGGGCTGAAGGTTCAAGTGAGGGTGAGGAAAGTCTGATTTCACACCAAAGCCTATTAGTGGACTCCAATTCTCCCATCTCAGTGCAGGACATGTAAAGCGGGCACTCATCCCTCTTGCCAAAGAAAAACCCTCATGCCCAAAGTGGTTCTCTGGTTTTTCAAACTGTCTTTCTTTTTTGAAATGAGAACACATATCCCAGCAAAGACGGGTCCCTTGATTAAGTGGTTTTCACATCAGGGGCAAGGGAGGAGGGGGGGGAAGGGGAAGTTGGTATGAATCTCATCACCTCAAAACTTGGCTGCTCCCTTTCTCAAGGTAAGACTCCTCACCTTAAGAACCTCATTAAGAAAGCAAGGTGCCTCCCTGCTCCAGCTTTCTGTCCCTTTTCCAGCCATGACATCACCTCTCCAGTCTATAGCTTGAATCCACCTGAATATCATATTTCAGGCTCAGAGGAAAAAAAAAAACTAGTATAGCTACAGACCCTTTGAAATATAACTAAAATATGCCTACTAGCTATCTACAAAATGGAGGACCCCCCCCCCCAACACTTCATCTGCACTATTCCAGCCTTTAGGTCCATGATTGTTCAACAATTTGTTTGGCTTTGTATGTTAACTCTCTTTTCAGCCACCAGGTTCCAGATGCCAACATGATGCCGACCAGACTTCCCTGGACAGACGACCCCAGCAATGTGTTCTGGAGCCCTGATTCCCCAGATCCCTGCCCCACTAGGGAAAGAGAGAGACAGGCTGGGAGTATGGATCCATCTGTCAACACCCATGTTCAGCGGGGGGAGGCAATTACAGAAGCCAGACCTTCCACCTTCTGCATCCCACAATGACCCTGGGTCCATACTCCCAGAGGGATAAAGAATAGGAAAGCTTCCAGGGGAGGGGATCAGATACAGAGATCTGGTGGTGGGAATTGCGTGAAGTTGCACCCCTCTTATCCTATGGTTTTGTTAATGTCTCCTTTTTAAAATAAATTTAAAAAAATTGAAAAAAAGGCCAGTTGCCCAGGTGAGGAAACTCAGACGCGCATTCACTCAAAAATCATGGAATAGGGGAAGACCTTACAGCTCTTGAGTGGGGGTGGGGGTGGGGTGGGGTGAAGTGAGGGGATTTGATCTGGGAGCCAGGCGAGGAGAGGTGGGGGGTTCTGACTCGGGAAGATGGTGTTCCAGGAGGGAGACTCCTCCCTGCTGCTGCCTTGGTCTCTGTGTGCGACCAGGTACCGTGGCTCCACAGGCAGGCGTCTCACCGACCCTGCAGGTATCTGGGCTCTCGCTCACTCAACACGTGTTTGCAGAGTGACTGTTCCAGTCCTGGCTCTGAGGAGCTGCTGCACCTTCACCACTGGCCTTGTTTTTAATCTTTCTGTCTCCCCAGGAACCTAACAAGGAACTCGCTCACAGAACACACTTAAGGATATTTGCAGACAGACCAGATACCAAGCACCGGGCCTTCTAACAACAGCTGTAGGGAGGCACCAGGCACTTGGCCCAGGGATAAGCTTCCCATTACCGAGACTGTGTCTGTGGAGCTGAGGAGCCCTGAGTAGCCACACAGACAGAGTGCATGGTATTCAGTGGGAGGCAGCGTCACAGGCCCTTTGAACCCAACACCCCCTCCCCCCAAGGTTTGGGCGCTCTCTGTACTTTTGGGTCAAGGAGACAGATGAGGAGAAAGATATCTGTGCAGTAAGTAAACATCTTATCCCAAGACTCCCTCCTCTGCACCTCCAGAAATCAGAGACATACTGTTTTCCTCTGTTCTGTGTTTTTAGCCTGAAAAATATTAACTCTCAGCCAAAACTGAGACCCTCACAGACACATGCCTCCTCAGAGGACTTTGCTGTATTTAAAGAAACATGGCAAAAAAAAAAAAAAGAAAGAAAGAAGAGAAAAGAAGGGAAAAGAAAAGTAAAGAAAAAGAGAAGCAAGTCTCTATGCTGAACCTCCAGCTCAGATGAACTGTAACCAGTGTACTATCTGGCCACCTCACTCTCCTGAGTTGACATTGCTGCTCGATCAGTTTCCAGAGCTCACCGAGAGCCTGTGGCCATTTCCAACATAATCACACTTGCCGCTTTTACAAATGCTTTCATCTACGGATCTCAAAGCAAGGTGCCAATCTTCACTACTGCTCACCTGGGAGGTCAGGACGCACTTGCCTGACTCCTGGCAAAGTGGGTGTGTGTGGTGGGGGGACTGAGCAGAGTGCAGGCAGAAACCAGAGGAGTGGGCTCCCCATCCCACCTAGTCCTTTCTCCATGCCAGGAAACGGCTTACATGGTCCAAGGGAAAGGTTGGCATATATGAATTGAAACTGAGATAGCTTCTATCCAGGGAAGAAGATAAGAGGACTCACAGGGACTTTCCATCAGAGTCCCTAGAGCAGCAATGGTAAAAAATAACTCCAGGGGGCCAGGCAGTGGTGCAGTGGACTAAAAACACATCACCATGCCCAAGGACCCAGGCTTGAGCCCCCAACCCCCATCTGCAGGGTGGGGGAATGCTTCGTGAGCTGCAGGGTTTCTCTCTCTACCTCTCCCTCCCCTCTCAATTTCTCTCATCCTATCCAATAAAATAGAAAGGAAAGAAACCCAAACTCCAGCAATAACCCTTGTAGCGATTAAAAATCAATCAATCAATCAATCATAAAAATTCTAGACCTCGCCTTCTTTCCTTCCTTTTTTTCCTCTCCTCTCCTCCCCTCCCTTCCTTTTTCCTTCTTTCTTTTCCTTCATGTTCTCCTTGAGTTCCTCCCTCCTTCACTTTCTTCCTCCTTCCCACTCATGCAGCACAGTAGTGTCTAATGCACACCAAGCGCTCTTCCATGGGGAAAGCCAAATCTTTGTCTTTTTGGAAGTCAGGTTCTCATGGGCAGACAGAAATCCAACAAACCAGTACAAAACAATGATCATAACTGTGCCTGTTCCCAGTAAAGTGGAAACATACAATTCTCCCAAAGGGAGAGACAAGATGTGCTCTAGCAATTGAAGCTCTTACTGCTTCCTGTAGCAGAAAACAAGTACTAGACGCAGATATGGACAGATTCCCCTTCTTGTGGAAGAAGCTCCCCGGCAGGCAGCTATGAGTGGACACGGCAGCTCTGAGGTGAGTGGTGACCAGTGCTTTCTAGAGTTCAGTTCTATCATCCTTTCTTGGCACTAGTTTCTCCTAATGGTGGAGAGCTGAGTGTTCTCTTTGGAGCAGAAGAAACTAGAGGGTTTCTGCTATTTAACTGCAAAGGAAGGCATAGGAAGAGTACGTCTAGCCATATAGAGAGGAGGCCATTACTCTGCGACAGCTAGAACAAAACAGAAAGTGGGAAAGGAGGCACAGAGACTCAAACACAAACCCACGCACACCTGCACACACACACACACACACACACACACACACACACACATACACACACACACACACACACACACACACACACACACACACACACGTATATGCTAGTTCTGGGGAAATGAGAAGCTAGGAGCTTGGAGGACAGGCAGGAGTTCAAGAGTGGTTGCTCCCTAGCTGAGGTCCTCAGGGAGACTCCCAGCTAAGGCACCATCAAAACAGGAGCCTGAAGGGAGTGGAAGAGGCCCGCTGACTTCTAAGGGAACCACATTCCGACACAGGTTCCCGTGCTGGGGACAGACAGACGGCACGGAGAGCCCTTAGAAGGAAATTTCTCATCAGCTCCACCTCTTCAGTGACTTCTGCCCTGAATTCCATTTAGCATTTCATCGGTATGATTTACATATCAACCACAGGGCACGGACACTAAAGAATGGGGGCACATCTGGGTCACATCTGGGGTGTGGACTGCCATGAGGGTGACAAGGACCTGGGCCTGCGGGATGTTTTCAAGGTGGCAAGGACATGCGTTGCTGACTGCTGCTGATGGAGGCATGTGGGTCTGCCGTGTTCACACCTTGATGCTGTGTGCTTCCTGCGGCAAAGAGCATGAGAAGAAAGGCACAGGCGGACCGAGAATCCTCCCAAATGTTAGGGAACGACGCTAATTACTGCCTGAAGAACCCTCCTCGGGGGTAGGGGAAAAATCGCCATCTCATCCACCATTTCACCAAAACCTCTCTGGCAGGAAGAAAGAGGCTGATAAAAGACCGCCAGAGCAGGCCTGACAGTGGACGCTCACCTTTGCCACCAGACGAAACCCAGTGAGATCTCAGCCAAGGCAGGGCACTCTCCTCTGCAGCCTGGCCGCTGGTCCCTCTGGGCTTGCCAGCCGGGTCCACAGCCCAAGGCCCAGGATGGCCCCAGGAACAAGCCGCCTCCTGGCACCTTCCTGCAAGTGTACATACGCACGGCGCGGGCGGGCGGGCACAGGGCGGTAAAGTAATTTGGCTGCTGTTCTCTGATTTCTCCTTTAGCTTGACCTGGTTTTCCTGCAAGCCCCGGGCACAGTTAATTTGCAGGGAGGGGTGTGTGTATATATTAGCGAGCGCGTACCTGTGTGCGCCTGAGAGGAAACGGGGGGGGGGGGGGTTGCTGAAAGATTAATAGAGAACCTTTCTATTATTATTTATAGGAGGTCTGTGTCTGCGGGGCTTTTAAAATAAAAAAGAAATGGAAGGAAGGTGATGTGTGCCTGTGCTTTACTGTCTGTGCCCTGTGGTTGATATATAAAGAATACAAGTGAAGTGGGGAACTGAATTCAGGGCCAAGTCACTGAAGAGGTGGAGCTGGAGGCTCAGCACAGCACATGGTTCCCAGGTGCTGTTTCCACAGAGAGGGGATCCATGGCTGTTGCTGAACAGCCTCTTATTTCTCTCTCCTTTCTCTCTCTCTCTCTCTCTCTCTCTCTCTCTCTATATATATATATATATATATATATATATATATATATATGTGTGTGTGTGTGTGTGTGTGTGTGTGTGTGTGTGTGTTTTATCTTATTTGACTTTTGCTTGAGTTTATTTTACTACAAAGAGGGTGTGTGTGTGTGTGTGTGTGTGTGTGTGTGTATGTTTTATCTTATTTGACTTTTGCTTGAATTTATTTTACTACAAAGATGGCACATCTCTGAATCTTGGGTGTAGGAACTGACCACAAAACACACGCTTGCAGTCTACCTGGAGTGAAAGGTGAACTGAGGGGTCCATGAGAGGGAGAGGCCACTTAACTGTCTCAGTAACCCTCCACTCTGGACAAACTTCTGGCCTTTACTATTTTTTTTCAGTATATATATATATATATATATTTACGGGGGCTGGGCAGTAGCGCAGCAGGTTATGCACAAGGACTGGTGTAAAGATCCCGTCTCGAGCCCCTGGCTCCCCACCTGCAGGGGAGTCACTTCGCAAGCAGTGAAGCAGGTCTGCAGGTGTCTATCTTTCTCTCCCCCTCTGTCTTCCCCTCCTCCCTCGATTTCTCTCTGTCCTAACCAACAATGACAGCAACAATAATAACCACCACAACAATAAAAAACAACAAAGGCAACAAAAGGGAAAAAACAGCCTCCAGGAGCAGTGGATTTGTAGTGCAGGCACTGAGACCCAGCAATAACCCTGGAGGAAAAAAAAGTTACATATATATATATATATATATATATATATATATATACACAAAATTACAAGATAACAGGGGTACAACTCCACACTATTTCAACCACCAGAGTTCTGGATCCCCATTCCCTGCATTGGTAGCCACAGCAGTTCTCTTAAGGTTGCAGATATGGGTTAACTATTATGTCTATAGTTGCATATATGTCTATAGTTGCATTTTTTTTTTTTACTTTTTTTGTCCTATCTTCTCTTCCTTTCTGTTGGTCTGCTTCTAAATTCTGCTTCTGAGACCCCTTCTGTTGCATTGCTCGAGGCTGTGGTCTATTTACATCATCACTGTTTCCATTGCTCTAATCCCCACTGGTTGGCACACTATTTTCCTTCTCCCCACCCCCTATCCTACGTACTTCCTCTTCCTGACACTTCCGCCTCAGGAGACATAAAAGACAGGGCTTTCGAACGAAGAGAGATTCGAAGAGATTAGATTGTTGAACTGCATCCCCGCTTGTCAATAAAGACTGAACTGCATTCCCAGCTCAGCCATGAGTCCCTGGTCGTCTGTCTCCCGCCCGCGAAGCTAGAACAGCAAATGGCGCCCAAACAGGGACTGGCACCTTTCCAAGTCACACCTACACCTATTACTATGTCCAAATGTCCCTTCTCTGTTTCCCCCTTCTCTCTTTGGGTCCTGATGGAGTTGGAGTTCAGAGCCCTTCGGTCATCTTCCCCCCTGTCACTTTGTCCCCACTGGGATTATGGACTAAAATTCTGGACATGGGCATTGGCAGGTGGATCCATAACCCCAGCCTGTTTCTGTCTTTCCCTAATGGGTAGGACTCTGGACATGGGCGTTGGCAGGTGGATCCATTCCCCCAGTCTGTTTCTGTCTTTCCCTAGTGGGTCAGGTAGCCTTTACTTTGGAGAGACTGCTTCCCCCTTCTTAGGTAAGGATCCAAATCTAGGGAAGCTAGGAAAACAGCATGAAGTAGCAAGAAGGAAGCCTCAGCTGGCCCCCCTGCCCCTCACCGGGGAGCTGCCTGCTGCAAAGGGCCTGAGTGATATCCCCTCTTTCCACATGGAGCCTGGGTGCTAATGAGTGCCCCCGCCCCAGGACCTTCCACAAGCTTATTGATGTGGATTCCTCTGGGCTCCCCTGAGAATGGTACCGATGGAGCGATGTGCAAACTCATTAGTACCGAGTTATTTTTAAACCCCACCACACAGCCTTAAGCAGCATGGGATCCCTCCGGGGAGTGCCCCCACTGCGGGGCATCACTTGTCGCTTGTGAGGGGACTTACGCTGGGAAACCAGGACGCCCGTCACTCCAAAGGGGCCCCTCGCACTGCACTGGGCTGCCTGTCCTCTCTCATCATGTGGGGACACAAGCACTCCATCCTACATCTGTTACCCAGGCCCAGCTCCTGGCAGGACCCCTGCTCCTGCTGCTGGATTTGCGTCATGTCCTCAGTTCCAGGAGGACTGCCCACCCCTTTGGATCTGACACTAAAGACAGTTACAAAAGGACTGATTGCACAATGTGCTTTCTAGACCTAGTTTCTACCTAGCTTGGGGGCGTGAAAGAAAAAGAAAAATATCACCAACTACCACTAAGCATGGATAGAAAGAGCTGGGTGTGTGGGCCAACAATTGGTGCTGTCAAATGTTTAAGCCACTAAATTCCCTCTTGTTAAGTCATTGGATGGCCGGCTCTTTGGTTAAATAGGGATAAATAATAAAAAACAATTTACAACTAGAAGTTGCTAGCGTGCGCCAGCTGCTGGGTGTCTTCTGGGGAGATTAGCTTCTATAATGAGGAGATATAACCATCATTTTATAAAGCTGTTGCTGTCTTGGGAGAAACAGCACTGAAAACGATTAGAAAAAGCCTTTCCTTCATGACCTGATTACAGTCAGATGCGGATTGCTTGGCATATGCTTAATGAGATCCCCATAGCTAAGAAACAATGATTTATTACTGTAAATCTTGACATAATATATTAACTTCCACTGGGCTTTTATTACTTCTACCTTTGACTCGAGTAGTTTAACTTTACAAAACGCTACAAAATTCAGAAAGTCAATCAGGCACTGACAACATATACCTGTTATTCCGTCATTTAGTTAGAGGTCTTTCTCAAATAATTTAAATATAATTTCAGGTGTCCCTGGCTTCCTGTTCTCTATTAAAAGTATCAAAGACTTAGTAATGGGCATATGAGAATTACAGCAGGAGGGAAAGTCTGTGTGTATTTCACAACAAGTAAGAGGTAATGGGCATCGGACACTGTGTTCTCACCTTATTTAAAAATGATCTTAGAGTCTCTTTCCCACAAGTGAGCCTGGGAATCCCCTGCAGAACGACTCAAGCTAGACACCATGTGAAGCTCTCTCTTCACGGCTGTTACTTCCCACCAAGACACGGATGTTCTCAATCAAATCTCAAGGCCCAGGATATCTATATTCTTTGCCGTCAGAAGCCTAGCCTCCAGCTCTGGCATCACTGTATTTAAGACCAATCTCAGAATCCTTGCAGGGAGACATTTTATAATACCCTGAAGCAGAAGGACCAGGAACACCCAGCAGGGATCCACTTACTAATTATTTCTATCTGGCGTTCAGCACTGTATGAACTCTTGTCCAACATCTCTGGTGACCAAGACATATCTGGATACAGATTACAGAAAGATAGACAGACAGGGCTAGGTGCTGCTGCTCTGGTTAAGCACATAGTATGAAGCACAAGGACCCACATGAGGATCCAGGTTTGAGATCCCGGCTCCCCACTTGAAGGGGAAGGAAGCTTCCCAAGCGGTGAAGCAGGTCTGCAGGTGTCTATCTTTCTCTCCCTCTCTCCCTCCCCTCCTCTCTCAATTTCTCTCTGTCCTAGGCAGTAAAATAGAAAAAAATGTGGCCTCCAGGAGCAGTGGATTCATAGTGCTAGCACGGAGCCCCAGCGATAACCTTGGAGGCAAAAAAAAAAAAAGATAGATAGATAGATAGATAGATAGGTGATAGATAGATGAAGATAGACAGAGGCAGGTAGATGATAAGTAGATTACACAGACAAATTGATAGGTGAGTAGCTGGATGGATGGATGATAGGTGACAGACAGAGCTGTAGACATCTGCACACACAGAGACACACAGGCTTATAATCACTTTATGTTAGCTACTCTGCACACAGGCATTGGCTGAGTGTTGTGTCCCCCAAGAACTTCCTAGCAGACTGAGAATCCGTGTGGCTGGCCCAGGCAGGATGGCATGACTCTCCCCAGAGTCAGACAGCCTTTCAGCTGGCCACCCCACTGCATGCCTCTCTGATTACTAATTCCTGTCGGGAAATGGCAGTAGCCCCCAAGGCGGACGCAACGTTTCTTCCTCAGGAGGTTTCAAGCTTTGCTCCTGGGTCCCGAAGAGCCATGGGTCTCTGGGGAGGAGAAACAATTGGCGCTTCCTGCACCAAGAGTGAGAGAGCCGGGTGCCAAAGATGGCATCTCCCGCTGAAGGTGTGGAAAGGCAGAGTGTGACTATGCAGCAAGCTTACCGCTGGCCTCACCTCCTCTCAGTCACCCAGGCCCCGAGTCCCTCCTGAGCTTCTCCAAGGCCGAGCTGCCAGGAACTGCTTGCCGGTGGAGGGGGAGATGGGAGAGGGGCTCTTTCCTCTGAACCTTGCATTCTAGAACAAAGACTATGGTCACCTTGCTCCCACTGAAGCCCCTACTCAGGGAGCTCCTCGCTTCTTTGAGCACAAACTGCAAGCGAGAGATGTCAGAACCTGAGGGGGTTGGGGGAGCATTCCCTTCCCATTATTTGAGTTCTAGCCCCTGCAGCTGGGCAGTCTGGAAGAGTTCAAGGTTAACAGGTGGAGCAGAAGCAAAACATGCAGAGTCTGGAGTTAGGGAGGCAGGAGGGTGAGAGCTGGAGCAGAGAAACCACAGCACCAAGAGGCATTGAGAGGGCAGCTCTGAGTGTGATGCCTGGGGCCTGTCCCCTGCAGGGGCAGGAAGCAGCTTCTCTCCTCCCTCTGGGGCTGCTCTGCCTTCCTCACCAACAGAGCTTCGAGGCAGGCAGTCTATCTCCCATAAGCCACTTACTCTCTGGCCACTGGTCACCCCAGCCATGAGGGAGCGACAGGTGTGTCATGTGGCTGTACAGAGACTCTGCTTTGGAAGGTCCTTGCTGGCCGGTACCTGCCATCCTGAGGGCTGGGGGAGGGCTGAGGGTGTGAAAGACAGACAGACAAGATAGCTGGACCAGGGTCTCTGGCCTCATGGACACCAGCATGCGACCCAGGGCTAAGCTGGGCTCAGATGAAGGGCGGAATGAAGCACACTGGATGCTTAGCCAGGAGGACTGTGGCTTCAACAGCCAGGTCTGGTGTGCAGAGACGCCGGGAGGCCAGGGCTGGAGGGGCACCGGTGTGACCCCACTGGGAGGGGAGCAGCAAATGTCCAGGCCTGGGCAGAACAGCATGGTCACAGGGGCTGTCGGGAGCCAGGAGAGGGCTCACCCCACACCCCACAGCTTCCAAAGCTGAGTTCCTGGGTTGGAGCCCTGACACCACAGGGAAATGCCACAGTACTAGGGGGAAGCTCTATGGATGGGGGAGAGGTGCTGTTGGGATCTCTTCTACTTTTTCTTTTGTTCACCAGGGTTCTCACTGAGGCTCACTGTTAGTACTAGGAATCCACTGTTCCTGGCAGCCATTAAGAGACAGAGAGAAACTGCGCAGGGTGGGTAGCGAGGAAACTAGGCACCTATAGATCTGCTCAGCCACAGGTGAAGATGAGAGGAGTTGGGCCCTGAAACCAGGCCCTTGTGCATGGTAGTGGGCGCACTCATCTGGGCCCGCTGTCACTGGAACACTCTCCATTATAGGTGGAGACAGAGGGCAGGGCTGTTGAGTGGCACTCTCCTGGATTCAGGGCCCCCCATGCGCAAGCACAGGTGTCTTGCTGCTTCTTTCTTTTTCTAATTTTTTTTTTAATTGGATAGAGACCATCAGAAATCAAGAGGAAAGGGGGAGGGGATAGAGAGAGTGAGAGACAGAGAGACACCTGCAGCCCTGCTTCACCACTCATGAGGCTTTCCCCCTGCAGGTGGGGACTGGGGGCTCGAACCCGGGTCCTTGTGCCCTGTAACATGTGCTCAACCTGGTGTGCCACCACCCGGCCCCTGTCCTGCTGCTTCTACTTCCAGTGTGAGCCGAGGGAAAGGGATCCCCAGCACTGCCCCCCTCCCTGGGCTGACTGCAGGTTTAAACAATGGGCCGTGGGGAGAGCATTCTGGGAAAAGCTAAAGTTGGTGGGTTTGCGCCAGTGCCTAAGCGGCGCAGCTCCCTGGCCTGTCTGCGTGTCTGCGTGTCTGCGTGTCTGCCTGTCTGCGGGGTTTTAGGCCTCCCTCACTCCACTCTGCATCCCAGGCTGCCACAGCCCTCCACAGGACCAGCTGAAGACCAGAAGGCCTGCTCCCCTAGCGGCCTGCACTCAGCAGCCTGGCGGCTCTTTCCCTCCTTCCCAGCCTGGGGGCCGCTGCTCTGAGCTGAGACATCACACAGGCTAACTGCTCTAGAGCCCTGCGGTGGCCTTTCTTCTACACACATCTTCCAGATGAGCACAGACGCTGTTCCTGCTCAGGCAGGCAGAGTCTGTCTGGTAGTCTGCAATATTCAGGGAGAGGACAGAGAAGGAAGACAGAGACAGACAGACAGAGCAGGGAGACACGGAGTTGGGGGGCGGCGGTAGTGGGAGGGGGGGTTTCTGAACAAAATATGGAAAGTCAGGAGCTGCCATGGCCACAGTTTCAGTTCTCTCCTTAAAAATAAATGAGTTTCAGCTGATGTGGGAAGAAAAGAAAAAAGCAAGTGGGATAGTGGGATGCGGGTTGGCTTCTGGGTGGACGTCTTGGGCAGTCTGCACATTCTTTGGTTCGATTTTTAAAAAGAGTCCGGGAGTCGGGCTGTAGCGCAGCGGGTTAAGCGCAGGTGGCGCAAAGCACAAGGACCGGCATAAGGATCCCGGTTCGAGCCCCCGGCTTCCCACCTGCAGGGGAGTCGCTTTACAGGCGGTGAAGCAGGTCTGCAGGTGTCTGTCTTTCTCTCCCCCTCTCTGTCTTCCCCTCCTCTCTCCATTTCTCTCTGTCCTATCCAACAACGAACAACATCAATAATAACGACTACAATAAAACAACAAGGGCAACAAAGGGAATGAATAAATAAAATTAAAAAAAAAAAGTTGGAGATGACGGGAGAGGAAAGCCCATGGCTTCAGCACAGCAGGAGGAGGAGAAAGAGGAGATGGGGGGAGAGAAGAGAAATAGATACCGAGAGAGAGAGAGAAATGCTGAAAGAGCGAGCACACAACTGTCTGGGGAAGGTTCCTCTGCTTGTCCAAGTCTCAAAGCTCATCTCTTATCAGGCCAGGGCATCACTCAGCAAGTGGAGTGCAGGCCTTTGGTATGAGAGTCCCTGCCTCGAGCCTGGGCCTTGTGGGAAAGCATTAAGGACAGTACTGGGGGAGTGCCAGGGAGGGCAGGCTAGTGTTTGGGTATCTTTCCTTCCTCTCTTTTAATGATAAAAAAAAAAAAATCACACAACTTGGCCATACCTGATATATTTGTGACCCTGAGTTCATCCTCCAGGAGCTTGTTTAAAAGATGATGTGGCTCACGGGGGGAGGTGACCGGAGGGCTCTGAACCCCCGTTCTACCAGGACCCCGAGTGCCTGTCACCACCTCTACCACCACCGCAAGGCTCTCTTTTAATCCCTGGACGCTCCTCTCAGACGCAGAGTGGAGGACGAGCAAGCCTGAGACCTGTTAGTACAGTGTTCACTGAATCCTGGCTGCCCACAATTCGGTCAAAAATGCCAACTAATGGGGACTGGGTGGCGGCACATCTGGTAGGTGGCACATGCTCCCAGACACAAAAACCCTGGTTTGAGCTCTGACTCCCCAACTGCAAGGGGGAAAGCTTCATGAATGGTGAAGCTGCTTCACAGGTGTCTCTGTCTATCTCCCTTTCCCTTCTAATTTCTCTCTGTCCTATCAAATAAAGAAATAAAATAAAAATAACAAAACTACTGGCTTAGAACAGGTTACTCCCCCCCCCCCACCACCACCACATACACACCTTCTGGACCGAGTGACCATCCCCAGAGAGCAGGAGGCGACACAGACACCCCAACCCGAGCACCCGGCCTAGAGCCACCCGTGTGCGGGCCCCATAAACGACAAGGTTCCCGTGCAAATTAGCAGGAACAATTTCCCCATCTCAGGAGCTGTCAAGACGGGCCCCCTTGGCCAATTTATCTTCCTCCAGCACGTCTCTGGTGCTTGTCAATCAATATGGGAAACATTTGGTGCTGATTGGCATTTTTCTCTCTGCTTCCTCTCGCCTCTTGTGCCAGGCAATTTGCCGCGAGTCAATCAAGGCCGGGGCAGACCCTGTTGAAATAAAACACTCCGCAGCGGCGGCAGCTCTGTTCACACCAGCCGCCGCCATGCCCGGGCAGGCTACACCCTCCGCCGCTGTGTGTACCATTCCTTCCTCACTGCACTCAGCTCACAGACTGACTTGGGGCACAGAGAGGAGGTGTGCAGACACTGCTTCTGTGTGTGGCCTGCAGACGGGAATGGGGGGTGAGTGCCCTCTACGGGGAGCAGTGCAGGTCTAGTGGCGATGTTAAATCGCCCACCCTCTGGTCCCCAGACCGTGTCCCCCACAGGAAGCACAGCTGACTCTGTTTATCTTCACTTTAGAAGGTCCCTTCACTCAGACACAGAGTCACACGGCCCAGCCCAGGTTCCAGATGGGAGCGTCCAGCAGGATCTACCCCAGACCGTGGGAACTTGCTCAACCAGAGACACTCATTCGGAGAGGAGCCTTACAGATCTAAGCTGTCTGGTGGCACTTGGAGGCATTTTGGCCCCAGTTCCATGGTCCAGGAGTCAAGCGCACACCTGAAATTCTCGACAACAAGCCACTCATTGGTTTCATTGCCAGTCCCCTCCCCGCCCCCTCCGGGAGCCCTCCTATTAATTACTTTTTTTTTTTTTCTGAATAAATCCAGCTTTGGCTCTTTAGTAAAATGTAACTTTGCAATCCACCCCCACAAATCTTAAGAATACACTTGAAAACCAGGCCTGACTGAGTTTCCTTCAAGGAAGGAAAACGGCTGGACAAATATAGAACTCCCTGAAAATAGTAGCGTGCAGCTTCACCGCTGAAGTCGAGCTATGCTCTCAAAATGATTAATTAGAGGCAGATGCTTCTCAAGTGCCTCTCTGGAGATGTAAGGTACACTCCCTGATTTCAGAAGTGGGACTTCTCCCAAGGAGCCTAAAAACAAACAAACAAACAAACAAACAGGACACCTTCACATTCCCAGAGCAGACACAGCGCCTCTCTTTGCTGTGTCCGGGGCCACTGCACTGACTCCCTCTCGCCCCGGGCTTTGCTCCTTTCCTGTCAGAGGTCACTAAGGAGGACTCACTTGTTCAGTGTGGTCTTCTCATGCTGCTGGTGGGCGACAAATAGCGAGTCCCGGCACAGCCACTATCTGAGCTGTTTGCTCTCTTCAAATCTAGTTTTCTCTGGCGACTACGCTTCTTTTATTCTTTTTTAAATATGTATTTATTCCTTTTTCGTTGCCCTTGTTGTATTATTGTTATCGTTACTGACGTCGTTGTTGTTGGATAGGACAGAGAAATGGAAAGAGGAGGGGAAGACAGAGAGGGGGAGAGAAAGACAGACACCTGCAGACCTGCTTCACCGCCTGTGAAGCGACTCCCCTGCAGGTGGGGAGCCGGGGACTCGAACCGGGATCCTTCTGCCGGTCCTTAACACTTCGCACCACCTGCGCTTAACCCACTGCGCTACCGCCCGACTCCCGCGACTAGACTTCTGTCCCAAATGTGCAGGTGAGGGTCGTGAGCAAGTCTCAATCGTCCCACTCGGAGAGATGTGTGTGTACGCTATGGGCCCTGTGCTTCTGGAAGAGGTGCCAGCCAGGCAGCTCCCTGAACTTGGAACGTGAGTGAATGAATATGAACCTAAGTGCCTGTTGAATATGAGAAGCACTGGAGGTGATTTAGAAGCCTGGCGATGCTTCTGTGACCAGGACTCTGCTGTGAAAAATGTAAGTTCTGGGGCTGGGCAGTAATACACCTGGTTGAGGGCACAGTTTATTCATTATGTGCAAGGACTCAGGTTCAAGCCCCTGGTCCTCATCTGCAGAGGGAAGGAAGCTTCATAAGCGGGGAAGCAGAGCTCCAGGTATCTCTCAGTCTTTCTTTCCCTGTCTGTCTCTGTCCCCCTCTCAATTTATCTCGGTCCTAGCAAACAACATTGAAAAGAAAGGAAAACAGCTGGTCACTGGGAGCAGTGGATGTGTTGTGCAGGCTCTGTGCCCCGGTGGTAATAAAAAAAAAAAAAGGAACATCTGTTTCTGTCAGTAGCCTGGGGTCCAATGGTTATATGTTATATATATCAGTTCACTTAAAGCTGGTTTCCTGAGAACCTAAGGATGCTGTTAATTCTTTTTTAAAAAATATTTTATTTATTTATGTATTGCATCTGGACACAGAGAAATCCAGAGAGAAGGGGAGATCGAAAGGGAGAGAGACACCCGCAGCCCTGCTTCAACACTTGTGAAGCTTCCCCCCTGCAGGTGAGGACCAGGGGCTTGAACCCTGGTCCTTGCGCACTGTTAACATATGCACTCCGTCAGGTGCACCATTGCCTGGCTCCCTATTAACCCGCCTAATTAGTGTAGGAAAAGAGAAGAGGAAGTAGAGACACCAAGACAAATCCACATACGGAAGCCTGTGGGCAACAGATGTAGGGTTGGAGTCACAGCCACTGTTGTGGGATTGTGAAATCGCATTCCGATGATGAGTCACGAGAATGGAGATGCCAGTATAAATCAGCTGTTATTGACGGAGCCACTGACCTCTGTTCCTGCCCGTGTTTGGGCTCTCAGTTGGCAGAAGAGCTGACCCGCCCCGTCGTGAGCTGCTCAGAAGCAGTCTACACCACCCTCATTTCAGTGTGTGGAGAAGGTGTCACAGCAGGACACAGCATTGCAGCACAGCCCCGTGGGAGACGTGAACGCTTTCCCCTCGAATGCTGTCCATCGCCGCTCTCTTGTCACACTCTGTCAAGCTTCCTTACCAGACCCAGGGGCTCCATTATATAATCAAACGGCAAAGCTGTTTGCTAACTTGGGTTAAGCCAGGGTTCAAATGGTGCTTTTTCCTACTCTGAATCTCTGTCATGCTCAACTTTTTCTGTAGTCAGGCTCTCCAGTCCAATGCTTAATCACTGTTCTTTTGAGTTATTTTTTAAATTAATACTTTATGGGAGAGAGAAAGAGAGAGAGAGAGAGAGGGAGAGAAAGAGAGACAGAGACGGAGAGAGAGGGAAGGAGTCTAGAGAACTGCTCAGCTCTGAGTTTTGGTGGTGTCAGGTGAACAGAAGCTGGGGCCTCTCTGGTGCCAGGCGTGCAAGCCCTGTGCTGTGCCACAGTAAACCATCTATCTCCCTGGTTCTTTCTTATGGACAAAGACTTCGACAAATTTGCCTCAAATAAGGGCATCTTGTGAATCAGATAGGAAACTGTTTTGTTTTCCCCAGCCCTGACAAATTTTCTGTCCTTAAAGATTCTTTCTTTTTTCTAAATTTTTATTTATTTGATAAGACACCAATCAATCGAGATGCAACAGGAAGAGACAGAGAGACACCTGCAGCATGATTCTACTGCCTATAAAACTTCTCCCTGCAGGCAGGGAGTGAGGACTCAAACCAGAGTCCTTGTGCACTGTGACATGTGCACTCAACACAAGGTGCCACCTCCTGGCCCCAGATTCTTTCTTTAGAGGAAACTCCAGGCCCTCCTTCTGCTCACTCCTGCCAAAGCTGCTTGTTCACTGCTTGGAGAAATTAGGTCAGTCTTGTTAAGTCAAGTGCCATACTGACTTAACATCCCCAGCTCAGCTCCTTACACACACACACACACACACACACACACACACACACACACATACACACACACACCTGCAGACATACATGCAGCATTACGTTTCTGAAAGGATTCCCCACAGACATGATGGGCCCAGCCCTCTAGCAGATCCTGTTCTCCAATCTCACTTGCCATCTCCATCAGGAAGGTCCCCGATAGGACCTTGTCCTCAATGCGGATCAACAATGGTAGGGATTGCCCCATTCTTCAAAGGGAGGTTGGGCAACACACTTTACCACTCTAGGGAGATGGATCCTGACATTAATGCAGCCTAGAATGTTCCTAGCCATGACCACAGAACGTGAGCTCAGACCTACAGGGATGCAGAGGTTTACACAGGATCCAGCAATGAATATGGACCCCATATCAAATTGATGGGGTTTACAGTTAACAGTGTTCATATAATTTTCCCATATTGGGGAGCTACTTTCTTCCCTGATCCAGTTGTCTAGTCCTTTTTTCCAACCATGACACCATCTCCCCAGACAATAACTTGGGTCCACCTGCATATCAGATGTCAGGCTCAGGCAAAATCTAGTAAAGTCCTTGGGCCCCTTGGAATAGACCTAAAATAGACCTACTAGCTTTTTCCAAGATGGAGACCCCAAATCTCATCTGCTATATTCTTGCCTTTAGGTTCCTGATTATTTAACAATTTGTTCTGCTTTATATCTTAATGCTTTTTTCAGCCACCAGGTTCCAGATGGTACCATGATGTCGACCTGACTTCCCTGGGCAGACGACCCCACCAATATGTCCTGGATCCCCACCTCCCCAGATCCCTGCCCCACTAGGGAAAGAGAGAGACAGGCTGGGAGTATGGATTGACCTGCTAATATCCATGTTCAGCAGAGCAGCAATTACAGAAGCCAGACCTCCCACCTTCTATACCCTGTAATGATCCTGGGTCCATACTCCCAGAGGGATAAAGAATAGGAAAGCTATCAAGAGAGGGGACGGGATACAGAGTTCTGGTGGTAGTAACTGTGTGAATTGTACACCTCTTATCCCATTGTCTTGTTAATATTTCTGTCTTTATGAATGAACAAATAACAATCCACACCTCAGAGTCCAGCTAACCTCTTCATTGCTCTCCTGAAAGCTATGGTGCCTTGGTTTCCATTGCTAACAAACACTGTCTGACAGGTGCACGATTCACTGCTCTGACCCTCTTCAATTATGGATGTAGGAAGGGAAATTTCACTGAGGAAAACAATAAATCACTGGCAAAATTATTTGTTAGTTGAATGAGTTGCATAAACACTTGGCTTCAGGGCAAAGACTTGTCTGTTATCTTCGAGGTTCTGCTGTATGTTTGTGCCCTTTCTACTTCCACATCATGGTGGGCTTCGGCTGGGGGTGGTGACGCATCAGGTAAGAGGAGAGACCCTCACTCCTCTCCCACAGGTGACGCTGAAGACAAGAACTGCCGCTGTTTGTTTGGGAGAGGAGGGTAACGGTGCTTAGAGGCACTTAGTGCTGTCGCTCAACAGCCGCCTGATTTCCTGTCACCCCCAAGACAGCAGCGCCTTCCAGTGTTTGGGGTACAGACTCCTTGAGGACAGTCTGCAGGGGAAGGCCTGGGTGCTGACTAAGGATGGCCATCACAGGCCAGCCCCGGAGCTCACCTGAGTGTCTCACCCACTGAGGGTAGGAATCTGCTCCTCAGCTCAACTGCTTTGCCAGGGAAGCACTTTCCTGAAGAGACGACTGGTCTACCATTAAAGCACACACCTCCGGAGCAGGTGGGTGGAAGGGGCGTAGAGAGCAAGCTCTGCGGTGACACATGTGGCTTGCACCCCATCCCACCCCCTTCCAGGTGACCCAATGCTTCCGAAATCTCCAGGTGCTCATCCTCCCACCCCTGAGGCTCTCTGAACCCATCCTTTGGGGTTATGAACTCTGCATCAGCCCATCTCCCCTCTCTGAGGAGGGGGTGCCAAGGCCAAGCACCTGCCAGCTATGCAGTGACTGGCTCTCCCACCACCCGGCTCTGGGCGTAGATGCTTCTGCAAGTGGTGCCTCACCCACGTAAGAAAAAAGGACCCCTGACTAGTCAGCATCCAGGGGCTCTGAGGTATGGGCTGCTATCAGAAAGCCATGTGGACAAAGGCTAATTGTGCCTGAAAACAGGATCTGGACCATTTGAATGGTTAAAACATCCTCCTTATAAATCAAGATTATTGGAGGAAAAATGGGAAGGAAGTGTGTGTGGGAGAGGGGGAAGGGGGAGGGGAGGGGAGAGAGGGGGGAGGGAAAGGGAGAGAGGGAGAGAGGGAGAGAGGGAGAGGGAGAGAGGGAGAGAGAGAGAAATGAAGAAAGGGAGGGAGAGAGGGGGGAGGGAGGGAGAGAGAGAGAGAGAGGAGAGAGAGAGAGAGAGAGAGAATGTCCAAGCTAGAGAGAGAGAGAGAGAGAGAGAGAGAGAGAGAGAGAGAGAGGGAGAGAATGTCCAAGCTATAATTTAAATCAGATCAAGTCCCTGGTCCCCAACTGCAGGGGGGAAGTTTCACAAGCAGGATGCAGTGCTGCAAGTCTCTCTCTCTCTCTCCTCTCAATCTCTCCTATCACACCAAAGAAATAGGACACTGGAAGCTGGTACATTTGTCATCAATGGGGCATTGAGCCCCAGCAATAATGCTGGTGGCAATTACAAAAAAAAAAAAGGTATCAAATCAGTTTCTGACTCCAAACTTTATATCCTGTATGGCTGCATTTCCACGAAGGAATCACACCTGCTTTGAGAGACTCTCAGGTGTCACAAACACCCTAACAAGAGCTCCCAGCAGTAGCTGGACCCTGGTTCAGTGGGCCCCTGCATCCTTCACCCGCCTCCCTCCTCCTCCCCTCTCCCCTCCCCTCCCCCTCTCCCTCTCCCTCTCTGTCCAGAGGGGGAAGCAAGCAGATTTTTCTAGTGGCAGCTGAGACATATGTAGAGGAGAATGAGGCTGAGAAGGGAGTCAGAGAAAAATGTGCTACCACTGGAGTTTCTCGGAGGAGGTGAGAGGAATAGGAGTCATCAGACAGTTTGCTTCGATTGGGAAACGGGGAATGTGTCGGGGATGATAACTAACTGTCGCTATTTCTATAATAAACGTCTCCCTGCGAGTCACAAGCAGACATTAAGCACCGGAAACTTCCAAGTAGCAATTGGTTTAGTGCCCTTCTCTGGCATCTCTGCTGAACTTGTCCGAGAAGCTTATGAAGAATCATGACCACTCTGGACACATCCATACAGACAGTCGTGACAGCTTTCAGCCCAGGACGAATGTCTGTGCTCTTGGCTTCCTCCCGCGCCAGCACGCCGGCTCCCTGCAGGGAGGCCCATAAATATGGCATCTGGATCCTCTGTCCGTGGGTGCCAGAGTGGGCCCCGAGGCTCCCCACTCTGTGGCAGATTTGTGTCCAGTACTCAGATATTCGAGGTGGACTTGGGGACCCTCGCTGGGACTCCTCTGTCATGCAGCTTCCAGTTCCTATCTGCAAAGCCTCTAGACAGCACTGGGCACTGTGTGGAGCACTCCCAATGGAGACTTGCCCCTGGTGACCTATTTCAGGAACTGCTCGAGGCTGTGTTGCCTCTGTCCCTTTCACGGTGACCTTAACAGGAGAGTGGGTGCAGGTGTGGGGCCCTGGGGACCCCACTGGGAATTCTCAGGGAGGACAAGACAGAAAGCAAGGTCCTGTGTGGGTCTGCTTCTGAATTCTGCTTCTAAGACCCCTTCTGTTGCATTGCTTGCCGCTGTGGTCTGTTTACATCATCATTGTTTTGCCCGCACGGGTTTAATCCCCACTGGTTCGTGCTCTTTTCCCACTCCGCCCCTCTCCTAGTCACACCCTGTTTTCCACATTTTAATCCCCACTGGTTCATGCGCTTTTTCCTTCTCCCCACCCCCTATCCTACCTACATCCTCTTCTGACCTGACACTTCTGCCTCAGGAGATAAAAAAAGGACAGGGCTTTCTAATGAAGAGAGATTAGATTAGATAGCTTGCACTGCATTCCTCATCAATAAAGACTGAACGGCGTCCCACTCAGCCATGAGTCTCTGGTCGTCTTTCTCCCGCCTGCGAAGCTAGACTGGCAGTCCTGGGTGGCAGAAAGTCACTGCCGGGCAGCCCATCCCCCCCAACTGCCAATGTGGGAGAGGGTAGCAGCCAGCCTGACTCAGACTGCAGGAAATGGAGGTGGCGGTTGGGTGCTGACACCCAGTGCTCCTGGGCTCTGAAGGCCTGATGGCAGAAGCAGAGCTGTCCCAGAATGTCCAAAGGCGGGAAGCACCAAATATCTTCACTGGCTCCAACTTGACATGAACATCCCAATGGAAGAAGATGGCCAGGGAAGGAATATGCTTGGAATTCCCAATTGCACATCCAAGCACCCGTGGATAAGCAGAGGGAAAAGATGTCTGACTTCACTGTCCGTCAGATCAATGCTGCTTCTGAGAGTGGTCAACGGGGCTGGCGAGACAGCTCCCTGGAGTTGTGCTTATAGCTGGCGACCCAGGTCGAGCCTGGCCTCGGGACACTGAAGGCAGATTTGGTGCTGTGTTCTTTGACCTCTCTCCCTCTGAAAAAGTCAACCCACAGTGGTGAAGTCTCAGAGTTGATTAATAAAGACAGTAGTCTTTGGCTTTTTATCTATCTATCTATCTATCTATCTATCTATCTATCTATCTACTTTTAGCTAGTGACTGGATCAACAACATTTGGATGAAAACATGGAATTATAGGATATCATGGGGTTTGTGCTTTGGACTTCTGAGGGGAGAGTAGGGACTGAAGGAGATACTTTTGGAGGTTATTCACCAGCATGTCACCTACACAGCATTCAGGACACCTTCTTCAGGTGTTCTGAGCGATGGATACAAAGCCTGCAAGGTAGCTCACTCTAACACTTTGTCATGGTAAAAGCCACTGGAAATAGAAAGCTTAACTAGTCTATGGTGAATCCCATCAGCAGGTGGCGATAATTTTGAAGATTACTTAATGATAAGAATATGTTATAAATAAAAATGGAATTCCCTTATGACCCAGCAATCCCACTCTTAGGCAGTTATCCAGTGGACACTTAGATACTAATTAGAAGGGACACACGCAGCCCTGTGTTCACAGCTGCATTATTCACAACAGCCAGAGTGGGAGCAGCCTAGATGCCCATTCACAGATGACTGGCTAGAAAGTTACGGGATATAGACTTCATGGAACACTAATCAGCGATAAGAATAGATGAGACTGTGTTCTATGGGACAAAGTGGACAGGACACAAAATGGTGATGATGCTTAGAAAATTAAGAGATGAAAGGTATTTATACACATTTCCCATATTTGGGAGCTACTCTCTTCCCTGATCCAGCTTTCTGGTCCTTTTTCCAGCCATGACATCATCTCCCCAGACAATAACTTGGATCTACCTGCATATCAGATTTCAGGCTCAGAGAGAAAGCAAGCAAACAAACAAACAAAAAGCTAGTATAACCACAGGCCCTTTGGAATATAACTAAAATATGCCTACTAGTATCTACAAAACGGAGATCCCCCAACTCTTCATCTGCACTATTCCAGCCTTTATGTCCACAATTGGTCAACAATTTGTTTGGCTTTATATGTTAACTCTCTTTTCAGCCACCAAATTCTAGATGCTAGCATGATGCCAACCAGACTTCCTGGGACAGACAACCCCACCAATGTGTCCTGGAGCTCCGATTCCCCAGAACCCTGTCCCACTAGGGAAAGAGAAAGTCAGGCTGGGAGTATGGATCGACCTGACAACGCCCATGTTCAGCGGGGAAGCAATTCCAGAAGCCAGACGTTCCACCTTCTGCACCCCACAATGACCCTGGGTCCATGTTCCCAGAGGGATAAAGAATAGGAAAGCTGTCAGGGGAGGGGATGGGATACAGAATTCTGGTGGTGGGAACTGTGTGGAGTTGTTCCCCTCTTACCCTATGGTTTCATCAGTGTTTCCTTTTTATAAATAAACTAAAAAATAAAAAATAAAGACAACTACCAGATGGTTCCACTCATGTGGAATCCAGAGATCTGATTTACATGAGCTTGGCAAAAAAAGAAAAAAGAAAAAAGAAATCCAAACAAAATTCAAGCAAGCAAACTGTAAGGCTCGGGAAGGTCGGGACATAGAACTTGAGTGGTGGGTGTGATGTGGAGCTAGACAGTGTAATCTTATAACTGGATAACTATTAACAGCAAATACAGATTATGCTTACAACTAACAGTTAAAAACACTATACATTTATTTGTGAAATGCATATTATCAACAGACTATAGTTGCTTTTTTTTTTTGTCATTTTTCCCTTTGTACTTTCCTGAATTTACCTGACTTCAATTTTAAAGTGTTTTAGTGTGTGTGTGTGTGTGTGTGTGTGTGTGTGTGTATGCTGATCTACCAGAAATCTTGCCCATTCTGTGATGACACTAGGTTATTCAAAGAATTAGTTCCATGATGTAAAGAATCCTGTAGGAACTGGGAATAGAGGAACATGCCCTCTCTTACAATGTTGACACATACCACAGCACAGCAGATATGACTCTGAGATGAGTGTTGTGGTTAAAATTGTTTTTTAAAAAATGTGGTTGGCCAGGAGACAGAATAGTGGTTCTGCAAAAGACTTTCATGCCTGAGGCTCCAAAGTCCCAGGTTCAATCCCAGCACCACCATCAGCCAGAGCTGAGCAGTGCTCTGATCTTTCTCTCTCTCACTAAAATAAAATAAATAAAATGCATATATATTTAAAATGTGGCATTGTATTGTGTCTGTCTGTATATTTGAAAACCGAAGTGGCCAGTCACAGAGACACGGAATTTGAAAACGTTTCCCCTGAGAGAGCCCTTCCACAGATGTCACCAGTGTCACACGGCCACCTCCTCCACTGGACAGTCCTGGGTCCTCACCTTGTACCTGCAGTGGCCGGGGGGGGCTCCAGGATGAGAACCCCAGGGACCGGGCCTGGCCTGAAGCCTTTAGGGGCAGGGGTCTGTTTGTTAACTCCAGACACTCCTGAAGGGCAATTAAAAATTCAAATTATGTTAATAGGCCAGAGAAAAATGACTGTTTGCAGAAATCAGTGGCAATTACCAGGCATAATGGTTCTCAATTAGGCTGGAGGGGATTTTCAGTCATTCATAATTCACTATCTTAAATGTATCATAAAAAAGTAATTGTCACTTGTTAATAAAACTTACTTCCAAACAATGTAGTAGTCCTGTGTGGAAAGGCCCTCTTCCTCATCCTCAGTTTTTACAGAGAAGTATGTTCTTGACTGCTGGAATGTAGGGCAGGCTGGGGGGAAAGGAAGCAGAACCATGGGAAAGTGTCTAAACTAAAAAGGGAAGCCTGCCTGGCTCCTTCCCCTGAGCTCCCCTGGGGAAGCTTCCCTTTCTCTCCTCCACTGGGCCCAGCAGAAGAGGGGAGGGCAGCTGGGGAGGCCCGCCAAGGACTATATTGTATTGACATTTTTAGTCAATGAAAGGTGTAAACAGAAAAACATTATCTTGCTGCTGCTGTCCTGTCTATTTTCCTTGCAAGGAGTCTGATTTTTTATTTCCACACTCACACGTGCCTCCGTTCCCCCAGGAGTACTCAGCACAGCAGGTGCTGTTCCTATAACGCTGTTCTCGGTCTATGCCACACCAGGGCAGACATTCACCCCCTCAGTCCTCCGTGAGGACTCCCACCACTGCTTCCCAGTTTGAACTCTTGGGCTCCTGGGGAGAAGCAGAAGAGACCGGAAGAAGACAGCTGGAGGCAGAAGGGAGGAGTGGAATGCAGTGGATGGAAGCAGCCAGGAGTGGGCTTTCCCTTGCAGAGTGTGTAGCCAGCCCGTCTGGCCCCTTTGTTTTCTGTGTGGGGTCCTGCTCAAGCCCAGGCTGCCTTCCCCATGCCCTGCCCACCCAGGAGAAAGAACCTTAAAACAGCAGCCCTGCCTCCATTGGGGAGAGAGAGCCAGGCAGAAGGGCCTGGAGTCTGCAGGTCCCCACTCCCTCTGCTGAGCACTTCCAGGGATTTCTGTCACCAAAAGCTCCAGGCTGCTCTGGCCAGGGACCTCACAGGCACAACCTCATCTAGTTCTTTGTTTTTGTTTTAATTTTTTTAATTATTTATAAAATGGAAATATTTACAAAATTACAGGATAAGAGGGGTATATTTCCACACAATGCCCACCCAGAGTTCCATATCCCCTCCCCTCCCCTGATAGCTTTCCTATTCTTTATCCTTCTGGGAGCATGGACCCAGGGTCATTGTGGGGTGCAGAAGCTGGAAGGTCTGGCTTCTGTCATTGCTTCTCTGTTGAACACGGGTGTTGGCAGGTGGATGCATATTCCCAGCCTGCCTCTCTCTTTCCCTCGTGGGGCAGGGCTCTGGAGAGGTGGGGCTCCAGGACACATGGTGGGGTCTCTGCCCAAGGAAGTCAGATCCAGCTTTCCAGTCCTTTTTCCAAATATGACACCATCACCCCAGACAATAACCTGGGCCCACCTGCATATCAGATGTCAGGCGAAGGCAAAAACGAGTAAAGTCATGGGCTCTCTGGAATATATCTAAAACAGACCTACTAGCTTTTCCCAAAAGGAAGACCCCGAATCTTCAGCTAGTTCTTATCTAGTTGTCACCCGAGGAAGGGGGCACTGTCATGTTCCTGGCTGGGAGAGGAGCAGGCAGGTCAAGCACAGAGTGACAGGAGTGAGGGGTGACGTTGCTGGCTCTAGCCAGGACAGTCCTGGATCCAAAGTCCACACCCACCCCACCAGAGGAATGTCAGTGGACGGCATCTCTGTCATCGTATTTTCTTTGTTTCTTTCTTTCATGGGAGCAACGGGACCCTCTGTGCAGACAAGGAGACCCTCATGGGGGTGTTTAAGCATGTGAGTCAGTGACCCCGATTCTGAGCATTTCCCCACTCACTAGAGCAGTGAGGTCTGCCGCGATGTCCTCGGAAATAGTGAGCTGGACAGGCAGGGAGCCTCTACACTCTGTTCTCCGCTGGGCTTGGGCAGGAAAGTAGGTGCAGAAGAATCTCCGTGAAGTGCATTTAAGGGGACATCTGGGAGGCGTGGCCATGGAGGAA
The DNA here is from genome assembly GCF_950295315.1 of Erinaceus europaeus. Lineage (NCBI taxonomy): Eukaryota > Metazoa > Chordata > Mammalia > Eulipotyphla > Erinaceidae > Erinaceus > Erinaceus europaeus. Next base: position 5,101,088 of record NC_080170.1, on the reverse strand, counting down.
GAGGGGACACAGCCAATCTCTCCCAAACAACAAATAGCTGTTACTGTCCAACTGAGCAAAACTCACCAGCTACAGCGGAGACACCCGCAGAAGCACCGCAGCCTCAGCCACCAAGTTGGAGACGCTACTAGGATTCCACCCTGACCACCCCAGGCAGACGGCCTGATCTCACCATGTGATCCAGGGTCCATATTCCCAGAGGGACAAAGAACAGGGAAGCTTCTAATGGAGGGGATGGGACATGGGATTCTGGTGGGAACTGTGTGGAACGGAACCTCTGTTATCTTACCATCTTGCTAATCATTATTAAATCACTTAAAAAAAGAAAAGAGCATTTATTTATTTATTTATTCCCTTTAGTTGCCTTTTTTAATTGTAGTTACTGTTGTCATCATTGTTGGATAGGACAGAGAGAAATGGAGAGAGGAGGGGAAGACAGAGAGGGGGAGAGAAAGACAGACACCTGCAGACTTGCTTCACCGCCTGTGAAGCGACTCCCCTGCAGGTGGGGAGCCGGGGGCTCGAACTGGGATCCTTATGCCGGTCCTTGAGCTTTGCGCCATGTGTGCTTAATCCGCTGCGCTACCGCCCGACTCCCAGAAAAGAGCATTTAAAGCCAGAGGATGACTCATGCCACAAAACACGTATCAGACCCTCCCTGCGAGCCCAAGCACCACATGGGAGCACCAAGGACAGCACTGGGGGAAGCTCTGTGGGTGGTAGAACAGCGCTGTGGCGTCTTGCCCCTCCTTCTTGTCTTTCTCCCTGAGACAAGCATAAAACCAGTAGAAAGGCCAACTGAAATGGGCAGAAGGTCACATGCTTAAAGATGCATAGAACAAAACAAAACAAAACCCACAAAAAACCAAGCATTAGAACACAGATTGGTGATGAGCTGGGCTCAGGAGAGCTTGTGTGATGGGCGCTGACAGTAACCTTGGGGTGTGGTGGTGTCACACACACCCCCATGCCAGCAAATCCATACATGAATGCTTCCTCAAGAAATGGTCTTAAGAACTGGGACAAGGTCAGATTCCCTCCCAGCATCTGAGGGAGAGTGAGCATCTCTGGCATCAAGGTCTGTGCTCAGGAGCGGTGCAGCAGTAAGAATTCCCGGGGAAGAATCCGAGGTGTAAGAGCAAGGAAGTCACAGGAAGGGCATCTCCTGGGGGTGGGTGGCTTTCAGGTGAAAGTGAGATTCCCCAGGAGGAATTTGGAAAGCAGAGGGCAGCTGCGGTCCAGCCTGACTCTATGTCCTAGGTGTCAGAGACATCAATGTCTCAGAGAGGCTCCAAGGCGGTCTCATCAGCTTGTGACAGGCTCGTGGGAGGGTGCGGACTAGACTAAAGCTCTGGGTCTGGATTGAGAGCCTCGTCTTCACGGACAATGATGCTCATGGCCGAAGCCAGGCTGGGAAGAGATTTGCATCCGCTGACCAAGGGAGGTGAGCTGAGGAGGTGCCTTGGCACTTTCTCTAGAGAAGATAATTAGATGGTGTGTATACAATGGAATACTACTCAGCTGTGAAGAAGGATGAAGTCACCTTCTCACCTCATTTTGGATGGAGCTTGAAGGAACCAGGTGAGATAATAATGAGGTTGAGAAATAAGAACAGAAGGGGAAACACAGAGCAGAACTGGGACTGGGTCTGGTGTACTGCACCAAAGTAAAGGACTCGGGGGGGGGGGGGACTAGGTACTGATGCCTGATGGCAGAGGAGGACCTAGGCTGGGGGGAGAGTGTTTTGTAGAAAACAGAGATTTTTCACATGTACCAACAATAATATTTACTATAAAACACTAATCCCCTCAATTAAAAAAAAGATGTTGTGGGTTGGGCTGTGTCCATAGGCGCTCCCCTAGTCTTTTGGAATGATCTGTGCTAACAAGTTTTTGTGTTTCTCTTTTCCTCTTGGTTTTAGAACTTCCAGGGAACCTTCAGCAGCAAAGGAAACACTTCTGGCTGAGACTTGATTTGATTCTGTTGACTGGGAGTCTATCCGTGGGCCGCACCCACCCCACCCCTCGCCCCTGGCCCATCTCTGGACAGCTCTTACCTGACGCACAAAGCCAAAGTGATTCATTGTCTCTGCATCCTGCAAATGGTCTAGTGGGGGGCCAGGTGGTGGCGCACCTGGCTGTGCACACATATTACAATGCGCAAGGACCCAGGTTCGAGCCCCCGGCCCCCACCTGTAGGGGCAAAGCTTTGCAAGTGATGAATTAGGGATGCGGGTCTCTCTCTTGTCTCTTTCCCTCTCTCCCTCTCCCTTCCTCACTCGCTTTCTGGCTATCTTTATTCAGTGAATAAATAAAGAGAATAAAAATTTTTTTTAAAAGTCTTGTGGTCGTCTGTGAGATGTGTAGTTTTGCTACAGGTGTAAGAGAATGTGTGGAAATTCTAAATGGAGAGGAGAGATGGGTGAAATAGGAGCCACTAGGTCCTCTCTCTCATCCCCTCTGCCTTCTACTCTCCTCATCCCGGTGATGACCCTGATTAGGCAGCAGCTCTCAGCAGTTCACTGTGTCAGCAGTGGTCTGAGAAAACTTAACAATAGGCTCTTCTAGAAAAAAAAAAAGCCCGCTCTGATTTATAGCACTGGCTGACTCCTTTGCAGCAAATACTCTCAGCATCAACAGTTTCGAGAATGCACCGGAATCAGCAACACCCAATTAGTTCCAAAGACAGCACGGCTCTGCCCTCCCACCTTAGTGCGCTACCCCTGCATACTTTCTTCAGGTCACCTCTATTTCCCTGCCTCCTTCCTCCCCTTTCTTCTCCCTGCCTCCCTCCCTTCCCATCACCGTTCACCCCTGCGTAGCTCTGGGGACACTCAGAGGTGGGCATGGACACTGCTTCACCAACCCTGCACTGCCTGCTCTGCAACGTTCCCTTTAGTCCACATGCGTCTTTGCAGTTCTGCATTCTGGAAAACTCTTGGCCATCCTGACAACCGGAAAGGCCCAGGGGGGGGCGGGCTAGCTGAGCCGCGAAGCTGAGTGGGGCTCGGCTGGTCTTGGTGGCCGTGGCTGCTGGCAGGGAGCGCCAGTGGCGTGAGCCTGCGCCCGGTGCCGGGTGGGTCTGCTGCAGCAGGAGCCGTTCGTCACGGGCAGCAGGTTTGGCTCAGATGCCTTAGTGTCTTGACCTCATTAAAAGCGTGTGATCCACGCAGAGCCGTAAATCTAGGCCTCTAAGTACTCTCCTCTTTAATTTTTTAATACTGCACACATGAAGGGAGAGGTTAACGCCAATTAAAAGAGATACAAATACCGTTATTACTGCCCTGATAAACAGTCAGTTATTGGATTTGCTCATTTCAGTTGAGAAAGTCATTATTTTTGTTCCTGAATGAATTAGTAGTCAAGCTGTTTATTGACTTGTCTCATCCCTGAGATGCTAAATACCTTCTTCTTCTTTTTTTTTTTTTGTTGGTCCACTCTCTCTGTTGACATAATTCCTACAAGCATAAAAATTACAGGCCACCCGAGGTGCAAGTGCAGAGAGGAATGGCACTGCTGCCTGTGAGCACCCACGTATGGGCGGCTGGACGGCATTTTCCCAGCAGCCCAGAAGGCTCTGCCCTCTCCTCCTTGCTATGCTGCAAACAATCCCCACTGTTGTTGTCTCTTCCCATTAAGGCGATTAGATGACACTGGCAGATGCTTAAAAGCATTTAGAGCTGAAAGAGCGATTGGGAGAATTGCTGCAAAGGGACTGACAAATGGTGATCTTCCTGTCCACAAGGTTCTTATTTCCTATGCAAAGTGGACCCACAGAATAAAGGCAAAGAGGAAAGAACAAAAACAAAAACAAAAACAAAAACAAAGTAACATAGTCATCTGGCAGTGTTTTCTGACAGGGGTCCCCATCTTCCTTCTTCTGATCAAGAACGGGACTGTTTGCACAAGGGCTACAGGCCCATCACCGCTTTGGGGCACATCTAGGCTGGCCCTTCCCTCGACCCGACACAGTCGTGTCCCTCTAGGGACATGGTGTGAGCTCCCTGAGAGCTGGGTCTGATACTGGACTGCCTTGTCCGCCCAGCTGCCCCCCCCCCCAGATGCAGAGTGTCCACAGGAGTGGCTTCTCATGTCTCTCGGTATGTTGCAGAGGCCACAGTCACATGCTTAGAATCAGAATGGGCAGTGACAACAAATGCTGGAGAAGTTGTGGGGTCAAAGGAACCCTCCTGCACTGCTGGTGGGGAATGTCAGTGGGTCCAGCCCCTGTGGAGAGCAGTGTGGAGAACTCTCAGAAGGCGAGAAGTGGGCCTACCCGATGACCCTGCAATTCCTCTCCTGGGAATATATCCTAAGGAACCCAATACACCCATCCAAAAAGATCTGTGTACACCTATGTTCTTAGCAGTGATTCACATGTCCAATAACAGATGAGTGGCTCAGAAGGTTGTGGCCTATATACACAATGGAATACTACTCAGCTGTTAAAAATGATGAAGTCACTCTCTTCCCCTCATCTTGGATAGACCTTGAAGGAATCATATGAAGTGAGATGAGCCAGGAAGAGAAGGATGAATATGGGATGATCTCACTCATGGACAGTGGTTGAGAAACAAGGTCAGAAAGAGCAACACAAAGCAGAACTTGGGTTGGGCTGGTCTACTGCACCAACGCAAAGGACTCTGGGGAAGGAGGGCAGGGACAGGGAGCAGGAGAGGAGGCTTTCAGGTCCCGGTACCTGAAAGGATGATGGGCCTAATCTGGGGTGAGGGTGCTTTGCAGACGCCTGTCTTGGTGAGATGAGAAAGTGTTCCCATGTGTCAACAACTGGTACTGTAAAGCATTCAAGTTTCAATGAACAAAAATGTCAGGTGCTTAGAAAAAGGACATTATAGAGTTACAACTTCAAAGCTGAAAAGCATACACACGAGAGAAATTCACACGTGAAGCAGGACAGACAGACTAGGAAATGAATCTTTCTAAAATGAAAGGATAAAGTCCTGGAGACAATAACATTTGTTTTCTGGATCATTTTCCTTGGAAAAGCCTCCGTCAGAGGCCAAGTGCTCCCTAGGTCAGGGATAGAGGAGGAAGACGCATCTGGGGACTCATACACTGAATCAGAAGCTGGGGCCAAAGCACACCATCTGGGGCTTAGACAGAGCCCTGAGGAGGGCTTCTTTTGTCCAGTAACTGACTTTGTTCCAGAAAACGCAGTCTCTTCTCAAAACCTGTCCTGGAAGCCAGCCTCTGTGCCTGCCTGCTTCCTCCTGTGCGGCTGACGCAGCCTTCTCTTGTACTAGAATGGAAATTTATCTTCTTTTTCATTTTGCCACCAGGGTTATTACTGGGGCTCCAACCCGCATGATTAATCCACCCCCACGGCCATTTCCTCCCCCCCCCAACCCCCACCCCACATTGTCTGGATAGACAGAGACAGACACAGAAGGGAGGGGGAGAGAGGCAGAGGGAAGAGAGACCACAGCAGCACTCCGTCCCTCAGGAAGGTTCCCTCCAGAGCTGGCTTACTTGGGATGAGGAGGATGGACACCTTTTATGCTACAAAACGTCTCCCAGATGTAAGGGACCATTCCTGGGTAATCCAGGGGCCTGCTCAGCTGGATTTCAAAACTGTTTCAAAAGCAACCTGGGAGGTTTCCCAGTGGTTAGAGCACTAGACTTTCAAGCATGAGGTCCCAAGCTCAGCTCTCCAGCACTGTATGTGCCAGAGCCATGCTCTGGCTCTCTCCTTTCTCTTTAACAGGCAGATAGATAAAATCCTCTTAAAAACAATAAAATAAAATCCCTGTCATGAGGTGTCACGAGGAGGCTTTGAGATAAAACTGTCGGGTCTTCCTTTTTACTGGACAGAAGTTACACACATGGGGAGTCGGGCGGTAGCTCAGTGGGTTAAGTGCACGTGATGCGAAGCACAAGGACCGGCGTTAAGGATCCTGGTTCGAGCCCCCGGCTCCCCACCTGCAGGGGAGTCGCTTCACAGGCGGTGAAGCAGGTCTGCAGGTGTCTGTCTTTCTCTCCTCCTCTCTGTCTTCCCCTCCTCTCTCCATTTCTCTCTGTCCTGTCCAACAACAATGACAGCAATAACAACAACAGTAATAACTACAATAATAAAACAAGGGCAACAAAAATGAATACATAAATATTAAAAAAGAAATAGACTACACACATGCCATTACATCAGCTTATTTTTTTAAAAAAATTATCTTTATTGATGTACTGGATAGAGACAGCCAGAAATTCATAGGAGGGCGGAGATAGAGAGGGAGAGAGACAGAGAGACACCTGCAGCCCTGCTTCACCATTGGTGAAGCTTTCCCCTCTGCAGGTGGGGGCAGGGGGCTTGAACCTAAATCTTTGTGAATTGTAATATGTGTGCTCAACCAGGTGTACCACCACCCAGCTCCCCGAATTAGCTTCTAAATTTCACCTGTGTCTGAAATTTTCCAGTAAAAATGTTAATTAAAATGCTATTCAAAGAATTCAAATGCTCTGGACAAAAGAAAAAATTTGTGAAGCAAATGTCATGTTCTGCTTTGTTGATATCTATAACTAGCATAAAGACTATACACATACACACACACACACACACAATTTTTATTTATTCATTGGATAGAGACAGAGAGAAATCAAGAGGGAAGGGATAAATCAAGAGGGAGAGAGAGACAGAGAGACACCTGCAGCCCTGATTCACCACTCATGAAGCTTCCTCCCTGCAGGTGGGGACCAGCGGCTTCAACCTGGGTCCTGGAGCACTGTAATGCCTGAACTTAACCAGGTGCGCCATTACCTGGAATCTCCCCCACCCCCTGAAAAACAAAAAAAGGTTCCTTTCCCCAGAGGTGCTCCTATGGGGTGGTTCAGGATGGAAAACCCCTCCCCATCCATGGTGACTTAACATGTGCATTGACTCATGTAAGCACCTGCCGGCAGCCCCCAAGTGGAACCGTCTTGAGGAGAGACCGATTCACTCCTTTGCTCTCTATGACCGTCTTGAGGATGGGATCAAACTAGGTGCCCAGGAAATCAATGACAAGAGATAAAGGCTAGACTGAGCCCCATGGATGAGAAAGAGAAGTCTATGAATCCATTAAAGTAGCAGTTCTAACTGGATCATCAAGACTCTTGTCTAAATCAAACGGGGTCAGATGTGGCACAGAACACAGGGCACCAGGCTTCACTGTGAGGCCCTGGATTCAACCCCTGGTACTGCACAGTGAGGCTCTGGTTCTCTCTCTCAGATTAGCAAATAAACGCCCCTCTGAAAAAGGAAGAAAGCAGAAAAGTGCTGTCAGGGGGAACGTTCTCCCGAAACATCTAGTGGATGCACTGTTCTCCTGGCGTGGGGTGGGGGACAAAGACTCAGGAACCCAGCTCCCAGAAAGCCTCTCACCAGGCCGACAGCACAGTGGGTCTAGAATATTCCTAAGAGGTCCCAGGAGGCAGGCCCAGGGGCCCACTTGATGGCAGCTATAGGCGGATAGGTGCAAAACTGTCTTAGAGTGGGGAGTGGGTGATGATCGAACCATGCAGACTTGGAAATCTAACCCTGCAGCTAGACCACAGGACAGAGGGCAGTTCTCGGAGAGAGGGGAGGAACAAGGGAGAGGAAGGGAGAGGGAGGGGATGGGGGAGGAGAGGGGAAGGAGAAAGATGGGAGGGGAAAGGGAAAGGGGAAGGAGAAGGGAGAGGGAGGGGAGGGGGAGGAAAAGGAGAGGGGAAGGAGAAGGGAGAGGGAGGGGAGAGGGAGGGGAGGGGGAGGAAAAGGAGAGGGGAAGGAGAAGGGAGAGGGAGGGGAGAGGGAGGGGAGGGGGAGGAAAAGGAGAGGGGAAGGAGAAGGGAGGGAGGGAGAGGGGAAGGATAAGGGAGAGGGAGGGGAGAGGGAGGGGAGAGGGAGAGGAGAGGGAGAGAGGAAGGAGAAAGGAGAGGGGGAGAGGGGCAGAGAAGGAGAGAGAGGAAGGGGGAAGGGGGAAGGGGAGAGGAGGGGGGATGGGAGGGGAAAGGAGGAGGGGGAGAGGGGATTGAAAGGAATTCCAACTGCCCTCTGTGAGGAGCAAAAAGACAGAGGGTAAGCCTGCAGCCTCAGAAGCCATCCTGGAAGCCCTGTGTGTGCCCTGCCAGGGCCCCACTCTGTGTCTGCCTGGTGGGGCTCTGGCCTGGCAACCTGGCTTCCCCAGACCCCACTGTGCTCTGGCTTCCAGCATCCCTGTGCTTCAGTTTCCTCTGCAGAACAAGAACCATTATGGGGCACTGAGGGCGAGGTGAAAAGACACACTTTCAGGCCACCCAGGTGTCTGTGATATGCTACCAGTCCTCAAGCCCTCATGC